>NW_015113578.1:202588-235066 GCF_001443285.1 Poecilia latipinna
TTGTTTCAGTTTGAGGTTCCAAAGTTGATGATGTGAGATGCAACGCATGAAAATTTAAACTGAGGTTTGCACTCAGATGCCTGGATTCAGAGTACAGACCATGACACCACAGAACCTTGTTGACCTTTAGTAAACACCTGTGATGAATAGAACATGCAAATTCTGTTTCTGTCTGGTTTCGAACCAGAGACCTTTTGCGTGTGAAGCAAATGTGATAACCACTACACTACAGAAACTCAGCTCTTTGCAGTGTTCCTGGTAGATGATCCACATTTTGTTAGAGACTAATGTCAACGATGGGCATGGAACAATGTCAAATACTTACAGATCCTCTCAGAGAGCACAGTAACTTGGTGAACAAACTGCCAGACTTATACTTGTGCCCAATTTCACATTACAGTCCATAAACTAAGCCTGGGATCAAAAAATTGTATTGAAGATGTCATTAGCAGAGACAAATGGTTCTACAGAGACTTGGCTAGATGGCTATAAAATAAAATCAATACTTACAAATAAAAAAATGGTTCAAAAATAAAATTAACACATTAAAATAAAAAATATCTGTGAAATACAATCAACACTTCAAAATACAAAATCTCTGGAAAATAAAATATTATGTATGTTGTTTTGAAAAACATTAGAATATAAGCATTTTTATCAAATCTTCATTGTGGTAATATCATGTAAGTTCTTCTTAAATCCATGGAAACTCAACAGTTTGTAAGGTAGGTGAGTTAGCTCAGCAGGTTAGAGCACCGTGCTGGTAATGCTGAGGTCGTCGGTTCAAACCCCATATGGGGCAATTCATGTGTAAGGTCTTTCAGACGATCAACACTTCAAAATAAATAAGGTTTCAAAAATAAAATCAACACTTCAAAATAAATAAGGGTTCAAAAATAAAATCAACACTTTACAATAAATAAGGGTTCAAAAATAAAATCAACACTTCAAAATTAAAAATGGTTCATTTATGTTTTCGCATCCACCTGAATAATACGTAGTTGCGCCCCTGGTTGTGTTAATCCATTTGATGAGCCGGTAGTTTATCTTGAGGAAATAAATGACGACGCAGAAATTAATTAGACTGCAACATGCGGAGTCCGCTGATCAACCACTGCGGACGAGGCTCCGTTGTTGCGAAGAATTAGAAACCGCTGGGAGTAACTCATCCAGCGGATTTAACAAATGGAGCCTTCTTGGTGCACGTTACCCAGGAGAGCGTTGCTCTGGAGGAGCTGCAGACGTAACATCTGTCCGTTTCGGAGAAGCGAAACCACGCAAATAAATAAATAAATGAATAAATAATCCGGACCGCTCAGGGTAAACACTCACAGACAGAGTTCAGTTGATCTGTTTGGATCAACTGAACTCTGCACAAATTCAGACATTTGCACAAAGACATTTAAACGATCACATTTCTGGCTGCAAAGCAACACTGCTAACTGCCTGATCCACAGCGTAGGCCTCTGCTCATCACAAGAGACAAAAACACATGACGTGAAAAACCAAACAAAAGATTAAGTGCCGCAGCTTGATAAATATGTCTGCATGTACATTATTGACTTCAGGGCAAACACCCATACATATAAACACACACGGAGCAGTCTATCACCAGAGCCATCAGCCGCCACCGCAGACGAACTGACGGATCGATGGCGGGACGTTAGTCACCGTTTCACCAGGAAGAAGCCACTACTTCTGCCCTGATAAGAATCGGTTACATCCTTCGAAAATAAATAAATAAACAAATAAATAACATCCAGTGTGGCTCTGATTGGATTAAAGGGAGAAGGGAAGGGCAAGACAAGCCACCATGAGGTATGGCCAAGCAAATTGGAGCCAACAGTTGGGCCAGAGAGTCCATTTTGGGGTATAATTTACACAGTGAGGAGCATGAGCTGAATCTAATGTCATTTCCATCAATTTTGCATTTTGGCCCTTTTTTCCCCTTCCCTAAGGCTTTTAGCGGTCATTTGAATCATCTGGAGGAGGACAGCCGGCAAGCACTACAACGTCGGAGACGACATTTAGCGCAGCGGCAGAGTAAGAGGTGGTTCTTTATTGTGTGGTGACTGGCTGCAGGATTGTACATCCGCCGCTGCACCATCTTGGAAATGGCTAACAATATGCTAATAGGTTAAGAGCACCGAATAGTCCCAGACAAGCCACTTAATGGATGTTTTATCTGCAGGTCAGGAGTCTCATCAGCTGCCATCTCTCCTGACAAGATGTGCCAAGTCAAATTTACCGATAAAGTGCTTTTAACAAACAGGCCACAAACTGCTTGGGGCAGGACAAAGGACACAGACACGGAAATGTTTGTGGTGAAACGTGAAACCTGTTGGCAAACAATGGAAAACCGTTTGAGGGGAGATTCACATTGAAAGCAAAATGATCCGAGGACAAACAGAGATGACAAGGCTTCCTGTCGGAGCTCAAGCTTATTTAACTTCATTTACTAAACTGGTCCCATTTCAAATGGGGACGATTTTTGCCAAATTTAGTTTGACATTGAGACCAAAGCAGAATTTCCTGTAACGTTTGTTATTACAACATGAATTTAGCAAAGTAAAAGTGAGCAGCAATATCCTTGACATGAACATTTAAGCCTTTGCTCATATAAGACTTGGAAGTTTAATAAAATGTTTACAATTTTCTTCCTATCCCCAAATAAAGTAAAATCGACTACAGGTATATCACTGACAGCATCAAGTTTGGGAAATCTGATCTTGTGTCTGTAAAACAAACAAAACGTAGAAAATGTTGCTTACTCATTTTTTAAGCAAGTAAAACTATATAAACATAAAATCTTTCAAAATGGTGGTGCACGCACATATAAACATATAAGGGCTGGGTGATAGGAACTTAATCAAGATATTTTGTTTAACTAAAACTACTTATTGCTTCTTTGCAGTCTTTGTTGGGTAAATGTGTGAGAGTGACTGCAGGGCACAGCAACAATAGCCTGACAAATACATGAAAAACGTAGACCTACCATTTAAAATATGGCTCTTCAGTTTGTCTGTTACATAAAAAGTGTAATATATATATATATATATATATATCACTAAACCACACACAGTCACTGCAATTAATTATATTTTAATATTTATTAATGCTCTCATAAAACCAGAAGAGAAAATAATACAAATAAGAAATCTGATAGTAGCTTAAACATACAGACAAAAGTGTCTTCATCTTAAATGCAAAATGTATGTATATTTTGTAAAGTTTGCTCTGAATTTGTTGTTTTTCAGTCTGTATAATTGATTACTAAATTAGTTGACAATCATTTCAGTAATCAATTCATCATGATTAATCCGATTCTTTCAGCCCTAATTCTCATTCAAATTTTCAAAAATAAAGCAGAAATAATAATTTTCATCTAAAATGTTGATTAAAACACAACATTCGATATTATCTGCTGAGATAATCACTACAGTGATATATATACATGGGGCTACAGCTGGAATATAAAGTGCAGATGGCCCTTTAGGGGTCACTTTTACTGCTGCAACGCATCACCATCCCATCTGCACAGGTGTCACCCTCCATCTCTCCTCTCAGTGCCCCTAATAAACTCAGCCCATCTCCTCCTCTCTGCGCGGTGGCAGGTGTCCAGCCCAACTGCGGCCCCTCCAAAGACAACAAGGCCTGATAGCAGGGAAACAGGAGTGAGTTGACTGCATAACAAGGACTTATTATGATGATGAAATGTCCTACAAGGTCCCAAACACCCTCTTAAAGAAATCTCTACCTCTGATAAGGGGAGTCTAACAGTCAGCCACCCTAAGGCATGCGGGGGAGGAGGGACGGGTTCTAACCTGATTGGATCGGCGGCTCAGAGGGGGCGCATGTAACAAAATCAAATGGCTGTCAAGCCTGTGTCATGCATAATTAATTGGGCCTTCTACGACCAAGTACAGGAAAATCCATGGTCATTTGATTAGAGGGGGTTTGGAGGACTCTGAAGTGCATCGCTGTCTGAGCTGCTTCCACACCATCCCCGTGAGGATGGTGTCACAGAAACTTAAAGTTCAAGTTTGGTTTCAGTTGGAAGTTCAAGTCAAACCTGCTCTCACTGATGTTTGGAGGTAGGATGAGCTCATTAAGCAGGAGACGCATCCAAAACAGACAGACAGAAATAATCTAATGCTCATAATTGAGCAAAGAAAAGAAGACAAGCAAGCAGAAATCAGGAAAGCTCCACAATGTTAGCGTTTATGGAAGAATGGTAAGAACAAATATTTTTTCTGGTCATTCCTCTATCCAACAGTAGCTTTTCAAAGAACGGCAAGAACTCCTCTCTGTTCAGTTTTCTACAAGCCAAATACAAACAAAGTGGAGGAAGATCTTCTGGATCAGTTGAGACAAAAACTGACCTTTTTGCCCAAATGCAAAACAGTGTGTGCCAGAAAACCCGATGCTGAAACCTGCTTTAAATTTAGGATTCTGCTAACCTTCCTACTATGAAGATGTATTTTTGTGCAAGTATACCTTGAATTAAAAAGGTTAAATTTCTTTCATAACTTAAATAGTGAAACTTATGCAGTTTATTATACAGAATGATGCATTTAAAATGCATTTCAGTTCATCAACTGAATTAAACATAAACCTTCTGAATATCATGTACCAGCCAGAAGGAGATGCTGATTTTGTAGTGATGCTTCTTAGTTACAATTTTCACTTTTTCCTCCTTTTACCTGCTTTCTTTTTTGTGTATCTGCGGTCTTGTCTTTTTTTTAAGATAAGACACTCATTAATTGTTTTGAGGTTCTGTATTCTTCATAGAATGTCATTTTAAACAACATAATTATGAAAATATCTTAAGAAATTATAGTTAAGACAAAAGCTAAAGCACTCTGCTTCCTAAAAGCACCAAAAACATTTGTGTGAGGATGCTGCCATCTGTAGGACAACTAAAGAACTACACAGGGTAATCGAGTCGATTTTTGTATGCAGGCAGAACTTTATTCAAAAAGAATATATACTGGAATTATAGATGAATATATTTACACATGTAAATAGATGATAAAATGTGAAAAATTGAGCTTCAGTTGCTGCAATCTCTGTAGGCACCCTGTGTGCATACGGAGATGTCTTTCAGAGGTTGTTTTTTTTAATAAGGACAACTCCCTCTCATTCTAGGGAGATTTTCTGATGTCATCTTTAAATCAGTCACATGTCTCAAATAAAAGAAGAAAATAATCCACCATCATGTGTCCATCGCTGCTCGAAATGGAAGACAGCTTCCATCTGCGTCTCGCCATCATCTTTCCCATCGCAGCTGAGACATTTACTCCACAGACAGTTTTTTTTTCTTTTTCATTTTTCAGTACCTTTATTTATGTACTTTCAGTAGTGACACTCTGGATCTGCTCTCAGATCCCGTTAGTAGGAGCCGCCGTCTGGACCAACCGACTGCTACCGTCCAATCAGACTCGAGTGATTTTGTTTGGAGACTCAACTGGGTGTTACAATGAAGATGAAGGTTGGAAACTGTAGCGCTGGCAGTAGGGAGACGGGCGGAGTGTCTTCCTAGTTAGCCAGGTGGGGCTGAACGTCAGGGATGAGTGAGGTGAAGAAGGTGCTGATGAAGGCCCACGCCACAGTGAGGATGTTTGGCTCTGGCAGGGCCGCACCCAGGTCTTCGTTTTCATTGCCTCCTCCTCCTCCTTCCTCACCGCTGTCATCATCCTCCATCCCCTCATCCATGAGTCGCTCCTGGGACAAACAGACACAATCAGAGTCACATAGGTACTCATGTTTTCAAGGCAACAACAGTTTTTGTGCAATCCTGTTGAACAATCATTTATGTTAATAGATTATAGGATAATAAATAAAAATGTGCAAAGTACCTAGTTTGTTGTGGAATGAACTAAACCTCCAGCTTTGCACATAGATGAACTATGCTCACAGGAGTTTCTTTTGCATCTTCTGTTATCAAATCAATTATTTTTCCTCACATATGGATTTTCTGAAGAGTCAATTTTGAAATACAACGCTGAGAGAAACAAAAATATATATAAATAGATGGGATACAGATACAAATACATTTGGAGGTGGATTTAATCTCTTGGGCTTGGGGTTTTTGAAAAAAAAAAAAAAAAAAAAAAAAGTACAATTTAACATGTCATTTACTTTCAAAAGCAATGAAACACAGAAAACAGGAAAATGATGCTTCAAACTCACAATTTCCTGCATGTCCTGCTGCCTCTGCGCTTCTCCTGGAGGAGCGCCGGCCCTTTCTCCTCTGACGTTCTGCTGTTCTGGTCTGAAGGGAAACCACTGAGCCTGGTGCCTGAAACCATGAAATAAAAATAAACCTAAAATTATCAAAAAAGAAAAAAAAAATGGCATCTTAAGCTTTGGACAACAGGCGGAGAATGATTTCCTCCACATGTATCCAGAATTGGTAAAATGCTAAAAGCTAATTACATATTTCTCAAGACTATGTATGAACATGTATCAAATGTACCAAATATGTCACATATTGGAAATGTTATGATTGTATTTCCATATAAGGTGATTTCAAAACAGATATCAGGAATCCAGACCTCAATATGAGCAGTGTGGGATTATTGTCATTAAGAACATGAAACAAATGAAGGATCTAAAGAAAAACTATTTTTACGTAAAAGCAGAACAAAGGCGGCTCTTTAAACTCTGTTCTGACCTCATTCTATGTGTTTCTGTGAGAATCTGTTCGGCCCGAATTTCCTGACAATGCATACAGAAAGCATGAGTGACTTACAGATAGACGAGCAACATGGCGCTGACCACCATGACAAAGCGACTGAAGGAGGAGTAGAAGTAAACGATGCTCAGCAGAACTCCAGCCCGTGAAACCGTGTACAACCAGTCCAGCCAGTCCTGGTTCAGCTCGTCGTCGTTCAGCACCGGGCCGCCCTGTGCGTTCATCTGGACCGGGTTGGCAGGCAGGTTCTCTTGTAGAGGGTCCTGGGCTGGGTTCAGGCCCAGCGGAGGCTGCACAGGTTCATTGGGCTGAGCGGGCTGATGAGGGGATGAGGAAGGAGGCGAGGGAGGAGGAGCGCTGGGAGGCTGTAACGCAGCTACTGCTGCCTGACTGCAAGGAGAAGAAACAACATAGACGTCAAGATTGAGAGGAAGAACAATTACAATTGAAATCCAAGGGAAGAATCCCATAAGGAAACTTGTTCACATGATGAGGTTTCATGGCTGCAGCTAAAGATTATGATAATCTATGATAAAAAATTATCCCCTAAAATGCAATAACATGGCACTGCTTTAGTGAACACTTGATCATTTGTAACAATGAATGCATCTGCAGCTAAAAAAAAAAAAAAAAAAAACTCAGGGAAGATAAATCCTGTCTACTTGGTGTCAGTAGTGAAAGAATAATCTGTTGATATATAGAAGTTTAATTCACCCATCTTAAATGCAAAATGTGTGTGTATATATATATATATATATATATATATATATATATATATATATAGACTGCATGCTTTATTCTGTATACTCTAGTTAATTATTCAATTATTAGATGATGATTATACCTGATTAATTGTTTCCTACCTATAAGCTTGTAGAGGTGAGCTCTAGTAACACACTTACTATTGCATGTAGTAGTGGCGTGCGTACATCTGCTGCCACCACAGCATCTGCATGGGCATGCTGGCAGGAAGGCCCCCTTGTAGAGGCGCTCCATCTGGGCTGTGGAATATTACAGTTTTATTAGTTAATATAGTAACACTGAGGCACAGAAAGTAGAATAAAAGCACACATTAGCATTTGTAGAAAATGTATTTAAGCTTCAGAGTGTTGCCAGAATTTTCCCTCAATGTGAGGTTTATTGAAGTCAAACATATTTTACAGTTCTGTTTCCAGGCTTGTAAAGAACAAGACGTTCCATTCTGTAAATTAATCAGTATGCTGGGATCTCCTACTGTTGAAGTATATTATATGGCCCAAATGGTTGGGTTTGTGTCTGGTACCTCTTAAAGTTCAGGAGGTTTTTCCAAAAAAGCTGAATAGCAACTATTTACTAAAAGGTCACCTTATAAAAAGAGGAATTTAGTCCTGCCGATGTCTGATGACGCGAGCAATCTCCTGTTTTCATCTCTCAGACAAATGTATTATAATTATGTCAAGCAATATTAATAAATATTGCTTTATTGGGAATATTTATGCCAATAAAGCAGGGTAATATTAACACTAAAAAAAAATCAGAAAAAAATGCTGCTCATGCCACTTAATTAGTTCAACAATTTATAGGTATTTAGAAAATAAAGAGAAGGTATGACCAATAACCATTACTTTCCTTTTCTGATTTCACTTTAGCAATCACAACTTTATGGACTATTTTTCCAATTCATTGTATGAGTGAGTTACAGGCTAAGAAAAAAAAATTATTATACGAATAAAGTCAAAATATTGCAAGAAAAACATTGTAGTGTTGCAAGAATAAAGTCGTAAGAGGAAATAAAACACCAAAATAATATGAGCATGATATTTTCATAATGAGAATAAACTCATATTACAAGAACAAAGAGAATAAATTCACAATATTATCAAAATAAGTAATAATAAAATTATACTACAAAAAGTCAAAACATTATAAGAATAAAGTCATAATAATATGAGAAAAGTTGTAATAACAGGAGAACAAAGTCGAATATAATATTACTAGAATGAAGTAGTAATTTTATAATAATACATGAAAAATAGTCAAATAAAATTAAATCATAAATGTTAAACATCTCGTGAAGTTATACTTTGGTTTTATAAATACAGACTTAATGTTGTCACATCAGATCTTGATAACTATTGAAGCTTTGCTCTCATTAAAAACTTTTTTCCAAGTAATTTTATGACTTTCTTCTGTTATTTTTGTGTCTATTTTGCAAATGTATGACTTTATTCTCATGATTTCAAAAACAACAACATCAACAATAAAAAATTAAGCCCTTTATATTACGGTTTTCACTCAAAACCTGCTCACCAGTGAGGAACTCCGTTGGTTGTCTGAGGATGGAAGGAGGGAAGGCCAGTGCGACGCCTCAACTCATCGCAAGATCCCGAGGGTGATGAAGAGACAGAAGAGGAGGAGGCTGATTGGCTGTCCAGGTTTGGCTTTGAGGCAGGTGAGGAGGAGCTGCTGCCATCTGAACTCTGCAAAAACATATAAACACTGATATAACCAAACAAATAAGTTACATTTGTGAAGAGGACAGATTAATCTAAGCAAGAAGTCTAAAAACAAAATCTTCCGTGTAGTGAAATACTTTGGTCACAGAAAAACATCCAACTCGATCTGGTTTCTGACTGGGTTTCTTTTAAACATATTTACTCACGCCGGCGTCAGAAGCAGGGGAGTTGGAGGGAGTGTGAGGCATTGGCGAGCCTGAGGGACCAAAAGACGGATAATCCAGATGCATCACGTGGCATTCATCCTTCTGCAGGGTTGATCATGCTGCAGACAACCAAATGATTTGAGAGGTGAGAAAGGATAGGCAGCAAAACAACAACAGAGACAAAGCCAGAAGCAGAGGAAGAGGAGAGATTACAGTGGAACAGGATGGAAATCACACACACAATAATCCCCTTTTGTTTGTTTGATCAGCCATTGTTTGACAGGCAGCCTGTTTCAGTTCCCCCACAGGCTGAGGCACAATGAGGCAACTAAATACACAACGCTGCAGTTTCCCAGCTCATAGACAAATTGCATCTGCAAAATTAAATGTGTGTTTCTGTTTGTTCTTGGTATAGTAACACCCTTCAATTTATTAATAATGGTCTGAAGCCGTGGGACAGCTGCAAAACAGAAAATGTTCTTCATGGTTGTGTGATCCATATATCAAAAAGTATTCATAAAATCAAACAATTGTCAAATTATCATATAATGCATTTAAAGACATGCAGAAATTACAGAAAAACTAGATTGTATCTGGTACATGTAAGAGCTCAAACGTTCAGTGTTACTACAAAGTCAGTTTCATTCAGAAAAAAAATACTTATGAAGTTCCAGCTGAGAAAAACGTGTCAAGTAACCAACAGATAAGATTATAAAAATGGAAATTATATATTTCAACCACAAACAAATGTGTGAAACGGTAAGCATAATGTATTACTCTCATTTTGATTTAGCTACCATTCCAAAACAGCAAAACTGATCACAGTATAGATTCAACAGTCAAACACAAACACGACTGATAAAACAAAAAAAAACTTAAACGAGTTAATTCATTACACCAATTACATTAAATAGTGAAACTGTTAAGCTAATCAATATCAACAATCATGTCTAAAAGGACAATAACATATTGTAAAACAGAGCAGCATCACTGGCTATTCTTTCATGAAACCCACAGTGGGAAAATAGTCTGAACACAAAACTCCCACAATATTGTCAATTTTTGGGGTTTCAAAACATTATCAACTTATATTATTTTCATGGTGTGAGTGACTAATTCTTCTTTTGGTGAATCAGAAATGTTTTTTTAAACTCCGATTTGAAATTTCATATTTTCACATAATGTTCTAGCATTGCTTACCTCTATGATCGCATTGCGGTCTTCCTCAGTAAATCTGCTCCAGTTTTTTGGATTGCTGCAAAACAAACAAAACATTAATAATATGATGAAGTGAGGAAGAGTGTTACAATTTAAATTCGAGGGTTAATAATTTGCTAAATTAAATTTTTGCTTGCTTGATTCAGGTTACCTAACTAGAGGGTCATTAACACACCATGCAGTAAATTTGAACACAAGTTTCAGTCACTGCTTGAAACCCGACATTTTATTGAATCTTAAATTAGGTTGAAAAGCAGTTCAGTGAGCCTAGATGGAATTGGAAAGATTAGCTTTTTTTTATTACAACCCCATTTCTGGCAAAAATGCTCCATCAAATGGATGTTTTGAGTACAGTGGTGGCTGCACAGTGGTGCAGTTGGTAGAGCTGGTGCCTTACAGCAAGAAGGTTCTGGGTTCGATTCCCAGCCTGGGTCTTTCTGCATGGAGTTTGAATGTTCTCCCTGTGCATGTGTGGGTTTCTCCGGGTACTCCGGTTTCCTCCCTCAGTCCAAAAACATGACTGCCAGGTTAATTGGCCTTACAGTGTCCCTAGGTGTGAGTGTGTGCATGCATGGTTGTTTGTCTCTGTGTTGCCCAGACTGGCGACCTGTCCAGGGTGACCCCGCCTCTTGCCCAGAATGTTAGCTGGAGAGGAACCAGCAACCCTCCCTAAGGAACAAGGGTGTTAGAAAATGGTTGGATGAAGTACAGTGGCTTGGTGATTCAATTATACTAGCAGACTGGTTTGGATTTCAAAGCATATTCCAGGTATCTAGCACAGACTCACTTCCACGCAGCCAAAGAAAAAACAAACAAAAGGAAAACCTATGTATGTGGAAACTGTTGGCTATTTTCCAATTTTTTTTTTTTTTAAAAAGAAGTAACCATCTGTATGTGGCCAACCACAAGGCTGAGCTAACCAGAAACCAATTCCTCTGTTTAACTCATAGCAGTTTGACTTTAAGATAAATGTATCCAAATCTTCTGGTGAAGGCGACCCTAAAAATTCCACTTATGAGTACACACTTTTTCATGACACAATCATGAACTGAACCAACGTAAAAATGAATGTCACATAACTATATTGTTTATCCTGAAAAACGTGTTCTAGTCAAGAAGTCTTATTTGCTGTAATCTTTATTTGGTCTGACAAGGATAAAAACTGTAGGATACTTTATATAGATAAATGTGGTTTTATTTTAAAAATAGAATTCAGATAAACAAAAATGAAAGAAAAATTGGAGAAATGCAGAGTTTGAATGAGAACATTCAGGGTTAGGGAGAACATTCAAACTCCATGCAGAAAGATCGCAGGCTGGGAATCGAACCCAGAACCTTCTTGCTGCAAGGCAACAGCTCTACCAACTGCACCACTGTACAGCCTTATTAAAAAATAAGTAAAATAAATTGCCAAAGTATATTTAATGTGTTGTGTTTACTAACTACATATTTTAAATTAGCTGTAAATGAATGAACATAATTTGTTTGGTAAGCTCTGGGACATCGTTCTTCTTTATATATATAAAAAAAAGCCTATAAAGAAAACAATATAGTTTTTTTTTTCCTGAAGTCTTTCTTAATTGTCTGTTTAGTTTTAGAAAAGGAAGTGCAGAAAAGGAATTTACTTTTAAATGATACATATAAGATTTTGAACAATAGCTAAATCTTAACAGTTACTTTATCATCAAAACACCTGTTTTCAACTATAAAATACAGATTTTGGAAACACTAAGAGGCTTTACTGTTTTATGACATTGTGAAAACTAAATTTTTTTATTTAATATTATGCAACCTAACACAGGAGAAAACACACAACAGGTTTATAGTTTACACATATGTTGAAATTTGTTAGTTGCTGTTCTGTATTTCATAAAACCTGATTCTTTAATTGCAGAAATACACAAAACAGAGGTCAAAACAGAAACTAAATGTCACTGAGGCGCAGTTTCAGGGTTTCTATTGACTCTCACTGCCACCTGCCATGTTTACTGGCATTTCAATCTTCCCTCAAAGAGGCAGAAGCCTTGGGGGGTCCGACGTAATAACAGCTACCTAAACAATTAGGCATTTTCAAATTAAAACCTCGCTTTTTAAAAGACAAATGGATAGTTTTAAAGGAAGTTTTTTATTTAAACCCTATTCATGAAGCTACGGTTAGCTTGCCAGCTTGTTAGCCAGTTTAACTAGCCATGTATCACATCGTTACTTCATTGACAACATATTTATCCGTCTGAGTTTTATACATATACTCAAAAAATATTTTTCTGTACCTGTTTCCTCCTTTAACAGCGTCGTCTCCTCACCCCTGCTAGTCTCGGCTCGCCTGCCTTGTTTTTATGTCGACTATGGGAGCGGAACCCACGTGACCTCCGCCTTCATAACAGCTGATTATGACGTCAAGGAGCTTCCTAGCTGGCCATGTTGGAGGACACACAAGTCTGAAGCGACAATGAAACTGTGATGCGTGGTCCTTCATAGATGCACAATGCCGAGTTTCTGTGCTATAGTCGGCTGTGGAAACCGAGGACAAAGGGACGTGAAGAGCTTCTTCCGGTTACCGGCGGTCATCACGAACCAGGGCGAGAAAACGGAGGGCTTGTCCAGACGGAGGCGATGTTTGTGGTTGTCAAAAATAGCGAGGGATAATCTGCGAGATTCAATGCTACCTTACATCCGCGTCTGCTCGGATCACTTCACATCAGGTTAGTCTCTATTACAGTTGTAGTTCCAGCATGGAATAAAGTGGGCTATAAAGTAAAAATGTAATTTACTGTTGTCAGGGCAACAAAAGGTAAGTGTCGAATCCCCGCCCCCCCACCCCCACTCTTTCCTCTGTAAGGTGTATAAATGTTATTGTCTCTAAATGCCACCAAATTCTTTTTAACACTTAACACATAAAACCTATCACCTTTTCTAAACAGTTTTGCTTAGAGACAACAATAAACAAGCCAGGACTAGTACAGCCAATGTTTTTCCTGTTTAAAAAATGCACTAGTATTAAGAATTTTTATTTTATTTTATATTTTTAAGTAGAAAACGGTTTAGGCAAATTAACTTTCATCAATAATATGGAGAATTTACATTTAGATCTAACATATAGGTATAATATTTTTATTTTGATTTAACATTTAGTTTTAACATTTAGATAGAAATTTATTAAGATAGATATTTAACATTTAAATCTAATATTTATATTAACATTTAGATTTTATAAAATAATGTGTAAAATGGTAATTTCATGGCATGGTAATTTCTGATTTTTTAAATAGACATTTTAATTAATAAAAGATAAAAAAAATTTCTGCTATTTCTTTTGCATTCATATTTTACACTTGAGATTTAAGGATGAGCAGCAAAAGCAAATGACGTGGATTAGCAGTGCTTTCCAACAACTGATGACGTCATCCAGGAAATGTTAAAGTGGATGACATCCCACAGTAGAGTAGCTGGAGATTGAGACTGTCATACAGCAAAAGTCTTCAGTCAGAAGTCTCTTCAGATTTGTTGCAAGATTGACTGCTACTGGAGATCTTTCCTGCCCACAGCATCACCATCCAGAATGACTCTGATGTTATTTGAAGTTACAATAGTCATTTTCCCTTTGGGATAAACAAAGTATTTTTTTAAATTTTGTGTAATTTTAAAGTGAAACATATTGTGCTGAACTTTGTTTTCTCATAGGCCGACCTTCTGCTCTGTATGATGATGCCAACCCAGACTGGGCGCCTTCTATAAATCTGGGCTGTGATGGGAGGGATGAGGTAACCATTTCCACTGGAGGCACACAAAGACGCAAAAGGAAGCGTTATGGGAGAAAAAAGATTTTGGAGCAAGTTGCTGCTTCAGCATTGCTTGATCTAAGAGATGCTGCTCATGAAGACGATGAGGAATATACTGAACACAGGAAATCAGTTAACGTTCAGACTGATCTCACCTCTGAATGCATCACTTCAATGCAGATGGAAATAAAGAGACTCATAGAGGAAAACCAAACTTTGAGGAAGGATGTTGCAGCTCTAAAATTAAAGGACTTTTAATTTCAATTTGAATGACTTGTGAAAATACAAAGAATAACAAACATTGCATAGAATAATAGTTTTGTTTTACTGTAGCCATGTTCCTCCTTTTCAGATGTGGACGGAGCTAAAAACTCATCTGTAAAAGATTAATTTGCAAGTAATACTGATGAGGTCACCTTATTAGTGTTTTTGATACTTAACATGAGTTAAGTATCAAGTCAACACCAATGATTGTCTGTTTGAGCTCCTGATCATCCATGATTTGCAGCAGAGACGTTTTGGTTTCTGGGTGGAAGTAAGTGTTGTGACGTTCTCTCATGTCCCACATAAAGGAATAAACAAAGGCAGAGCAGGCTCTGCTAAACACAGTTCTGGTCTGAAGTCTATATGCATTCATAACTGACGTGAACAGGATATTAAGTTGGTTCTTTGAGTGATTTATTTCAGCTGCTCATTTTAAAGATGAACTGGACTGAAAATACCTTAATTAAAAAAGAAATAAAGGACTTGATTTGTACACTTTGGCTGTGTTGTGCTTCTATCAGAGAAGGCACAACACAGCCTGAGATTTCCTGAGATTGATGTTTGATTTGACTGTTTAAGCATACAAGGATCACAAAACTTTTTTAAAAATGTGTAAAAGCTACTTTTGATACTTATTCATTTTAGAAAAGTAGCATTTTTTTTAAAAGTCTTTATTATCCACAGCTGACCAAACAGAATGTTAGATAGTACACAGCAAAGTAAAGTGCATGAGGTGGCTTGTTTGGGTGGCTCTTTTCAATGAGAATTCCCATAGTCAGCTCTTCTTGTTTACATTACAGTTCACAGTACGGCACCAAATTATCTGTAGTTCTGATTACTGCTTCAGTTTGCGCAGAACCTCCCGGGTCAGCTGCTTACTGTACTGGTTGATCTTCCAGTGTCCCGGCATCCATCCCAGGAGAAAACGATGGAAATCCGTCCACGCGAATGCAAACATCTCTCTCCACTCCTTCTCAAGAGCATTAAAGTTCACATCTTTATTAACAAATGTCTTCAGTTCTGCGAAATAGTGGTCCAACAATCCCGGTACCCGTTTATCACATTCCCTCTCATCCATGCAGCTACCGAGAAAATACACAACATCTTTCATCCCACAGCCGCCGCCGACGTACTGAAAGTCCACGGCGGCCACTTTGAGTCCGCTCTTTGAGAAGCAGAAGTTGGCCAGCTTGGCGTCTCCGTGAACGATGGTTTTAAAGTTACACTCGTTGAGGATCCTGTCGATGTCGCCCGCTGCGGCTTTGAGCTCAGCGTTGTCCATGGCTTCCAGCTCATCTGGCCGGGTCTCCAGGTGCCAGTAGGTGCCGACTGGCCACAGACCCTCTGGGGTCACACCCAGGAAGAGGGCATGGAAGTGGGCGAGCCAGCTCAGGCAGGCCCTTATCTCTTTGTCCTTCAAGCTGGTTCTGCAAATGAAAACATGAAAAATCACATTTCATCTGCAATTTGGTAAATAAAATCACTGATTTGTAACTACTGTATCCAATTGGAGAATTGGTTTGAAAGTTCAAAAAAGCCTTTTTGCAGATAAATTATAGAAAAAAATACAAGAGCTCAAGAACAAACGTATTTGCTTTTTTAAAATTTTAATTAGATTACTCGGTCAGATCGGTGCAAAGACCTTTAATAGACATCCAGCATGCAGCATTGGACACTGACATTAGCTTAGGGGACGTCTGTGCAGCTTCAACATGTTTTGCATTGAGATCCTATTTTAAGATTTAATAGCTTCGGTGATAGGCCTACTCCTTTTTGCATACATTGCTCATAACAAAAGACTTTTCCAGCTGACATTTTTTTTGAAGCAAAATTAACCCAAGCGGGTCAAGAGAAGCAGCTGTGTTCAATCAAAGGCACCCCTAAAAAAATGAAATGGGCTTTTATCCTTCATTTAAAGGAACTCAGTGTTTCAGCTGCATTGCAGTTTTATGCAAGTTTATTTTAGATTAGATGAACATAACAATTGAAAGCTGCTTTTCCATGTTTGGTTCTTATTCTAGGGATGCAGACATCTGAAAGGTTGATACAACATCAAATCAGAGTGCATAGAGAGGCAGGGGTTGTTAATTTTTTTTATACAGGTGTGGCAATGATGATTTTGCTCTGTTCAGATGAGAACAACAATAGAGGGAGTTTGCTCAAAGATTGTGATTATAAATTGTTTCATATTGGTGGTGTATAACTCTTCTGGTTAGGTGAAGCCATTTCAGAGATACTCACATTTACAAACTGCTTTAATTTTGACTGTCTGTGGTCATACCTTCTCTGGTCATAGCCCTCCACATCCAGATCTTCCAGAACTATCAGCATCTCGTCGCCATAGGAACGGGCGGCAAGGCAGGCGGGGATGCGGCAGCTCTGATTAGTGGAGTAGTTCTGGTACCAGTGGGTCTCCACCTGGTAGGACCTGACTTTACGGGCGTGGGAGTGATTCGTGTTCCAGCCGCCCGGGTGCTCTGCGTCTTCCGGAAACTTGACGTGTTTGACCACCACCGAGGGCCGCCCGCAGCCCTCCAGGTGCAGCCGCACTATCTCCCCGTAACCGCTCCACAGAGTCTGGATCTTAGCGCCGACACGCAGCGATGAAGCACCGCATGTCTGCAGGATGAGGTCCTGGTACTCCTGCTTCATTTCCACGGACAGATCTGAACCAAACGGACAGTGGAGCGCAGTGTTTGAGTCACGTTGACAAAAGACATTTGTTGTCTTTTGTCAACAAATGATTAAACTTGGGCAATTAAGCAGGAAAACCAAAAGCAAGCAGTTATGGCAAAGAGTTGAAAAAAGAAAGCAAATGCATGACATTAAATGAGGTACGATATATATAAAAAAGGAAAAACAAGAATCGATTATTACAAGTATTTACCCTCAGCTTCCTGACGGAGACACCCTTTCTTCTTCAGCTGTGTTTATTTATTTGTTGGCGCATTGCCGCCACCTACTGGACAGCAGTGGGGATTTGAAAAGGAAAAACGCTGAAATTAGATAATCTTTCTAGTCTTAGAAAAGTCGGAACTCTTTCGGAATCTTCAAAATAGTGTTTGTTTTAATAAGTCTGCCCTTCCAATCTGGTATTTACACCTTAGGTATTTATCCAGTACATTGTTTCTAATAGTAGCATGCTGCCCCAAACAAAGAGAGGCAGTTGACTTTCTTACTCTTTATGGCTTTGTAATACTTCCTAGTTACTTTGTTCACTTTCTGCTCCACTTGCATTACTGCTTTTCATCTTTCATTTCCTTCAAGGCCATTCACTGTGCTTACCTTCCCTATTATGCAAAAATTTTGCAAAAACCACAGCATCAGTCTCCAGTGTCATTTTGTTCTCCATCCCCTCAGAAGTAAATGAAGTGTTGCTGATTGTTGTCCGGACTTATGACTTAAAGAACAACACTTATCTGCTTAAAGGCAAAGTTTTAACAGTGTTACATACTGATGAAACTTGTTTGCCCTGTCCACAGTGATGGTGAAAGGAAAATTTAACTCTTTCACAGCCAGGGTTTTTTCTAAGGCACAAATTAGCAGTTTGTTGTAATTTGCAACTCCTCTCTCTATGTGGCAGTTTTAAAAATCTGTTGAATAAATCAGATCAGTGAAATTTCAATTTATTTTAGTAACTCAATTCACTAAATGAAGCACTTTTACAGATTAAGAAAACACTGATGTTGTAAATCCGTTATTTGTAATATTTTTTGACATGTAAGATTTGAAAGTCATCATTCTAGCACAGAAATGTTTTTGTCTTTCAAAAATGTACTTTTTGAACTGAAAAAAGAAACAATCTTCACTAGAATGCTTATTCTAATTTATTGAACTTGACTCTTTATTATAATTTTTTGGAGAAAATATAAACATATCCCAAAATTAAAAACACCTACAATTTCTTTGAATAATCTTTAAAGTTTTCTATACCATCACAGTAAATAATTCAGAAGTAAATAATTCAGAAAAGATGACAACAACAATACCCTGGAAACCTGCCATTTCCTTCTTTTTGCATATTTAAACACATTATTTCCATGAGATTACTCACTAGTGGAGCTCAGGAAATATTCATCTGTTTCTCCTGAGCAAATATCATTTTTAGATATTTGAGTTTTGGACCTGGCAAGTAAAGAATGCTGGACATCTACACACAGAACTGATATCAATAATCTACCAATAATCTATCAGCCAATAGCCACAGGTAGGTGGAAGAACTGATCACTGACTGAAAGATGAGCAGGCATGAAAACAAAAGCAATCAGACTGACACCTTAAAAGCAGGAAATATTTATTCTGATATATTGTTGGTAAGAAAAAGAAAAGTTATCTACCTCTTATAGTGAAAGTAAATACCTGATCTTGCCTTTAATTTTCATACTGCTTTACATACAGATTAGAAGTCAAATGTCTTGAGAGCTGATTTATAACAGAAACAGCTTCTCAAAAATGTGAGAAACAAATTTATCACATGTGAGCACACCCTAAATCTCAAAATTATTGCTGGTGATTTTTATGGTCATACAGTTTTTGATTATTTTTGAAAAATGGAAAATGTGTAGAGTTAGAAAAGCACAAAATCGGACATTTTACATACCGGTAAGTATTTCTTTCCTACACACTCAATGTTGTTGAAACATGATGATCCAATATTAAGTTGCTTCTGAAGGATTACATATCAGTTGACTTAGATCATCTGGGCTTTCCCAAATTGTTCAAAGACAAAATATGTAAACGTTTCACTTTACAGAAAGTCCTAAAAAAAATCCTATAAGATCATGTTATTCTGGCATTTAAAAAGAAACGTAATGTTTGTAAAACAGTAAATGTTTCATCTTATTTCATGTCAGTGAGGAAAAGGAATATGGATTCCTGGTCTTTACTGTCATTTCCATACTGATTTCCATACACAGGAAGAAAAGCAGGTAATTTAAGTCATGACTGTCACAAAGTGCCCACCACAAACTATTCAGAGACAGCTTCAAACATGCTTTGCACAGCTGTCAAAGAGGTTTAATTCAGAAGTTAATTTTTAGTAGCCCCTATTATTGCTGAACATAGGACTCAGAAAACACAAGGTAAGACTCTTTCTAAATCTTATAATATTCATTGTTTATTCATTTATTAACAATTTCTTTCACCACATGTAACAAAGACATTACAGAAATTATTTTCCATTTACTTTATGCCTTTATTTTGTCATCCTGTACTTTTGTTATTCTTCTTTTGCTTTTCTTTTATCTACAGCAAAGCAAAAGAAGAAGGAAAAAAATATGAAAATGTTTTTCATTTAGTTAAATGTATGATCAACTATTAAGATAATATGTTTGTATTATATATTTCAAAACAGACATTTCTAAATAAATTCAATCCATAGATTGAAATCATACGTGACAAAATACATTAACATCTCTCTACCACTTTTATAAGCCTCTATTGCACTATAGTAAATACTTTGCTATATAAATAAATTCATCTCAGTTTTCTTTCTTCCCGTAGCTTCATAGCAGCCATGGGAAATGTCATAAAGCTAATGATTCTTGCAGGTTAGTTTCTCCATTTTCTATACATTTGTTTTATACATGTGTAAAACATGTGCCACCTCCAAAGCATATTTCCTTACAGGAAAGAATTTCCAGTATTTCCAACTAATCCTTGTTGCTCTTTAAACTCCTAACTTTTTTCTACAGGACTTTGTTCTCTTTGTCTCTGTGTGTATCAGTACCAATATGTCTTGTTTCAAACTCCAAAAACCTGGACCGATGCGCAGAGCTACTGCAGGGAAACATGTGTTGACCTGGCCACCATGGAAGACATGAATGAGATGGAAATGGCTCTTCAAAGTGTTGGAGATGACTACAGTGATGCCGTATGGATTGGGTTGCACAAAGGAAGCGACCCAAAGTGGCACTGGTCTCTGGCAGACAAAGATTTCTACAAAGATGGAGAAAAACATTATCTAATATGGAGCTCGTTAGGTGACAACAACTGTGGTCTTTACGGTTCTGGAAAACTTTCTACAATCTCTTGTGTCTATGCCAAATATGCAGTCTGCTTTGATAGTGAGTATTCCTTTTACATTTTTCTCCTAATAATATACAAACACTGATAATCAATTATGTATATCAAAACACAAATGAACCTTATTGTGCTCAATTACAGTATCAGAACATGTTTACATAGAAATGTTTGTGTCATTGGTTTCATGTAATGCAAACAATCAGGAGTGAAAACAAACATATTATTTCAGCAGCCATATTGGATATCTAACCAATATTATCAAACGTTGTGTTTGACCAAATGCCGTTTGACCAAATGCCCACCTTGTACACTCTAACATGAAAATTACAGCAGCATTAAGGTTTTCTGCCTGGTCAGTGATGTCCGTATCAGCCTGAGACTGCATTGGGATTCCCCTCGAACGTTTTGGGGAGTGTTGCTCATCAGAGGGATGTCTGCGTTATTCCTGAGACCCAATCTCACATAACAGACAAAAGATGGATGGATGTTTTCTGCTGCATTTACGCCTCTTGTCCACATAGAAACTGTCATATGTCCAAAGTAGATTTTTAATAAAATCGTTAGAATCCTTTTTGTGATTTATCTGTGTGAATTAAATAGTCTAAGTTTAATTCTGTACATGCCTGCTTTGTGGATGCGCTCCACTGTTTTTGTTGTAACAAACACAAAAATGTTTTTTTCAGGCTCAGAACAGGGAGCAGCTCAGTACATCCTCACTCCAAAACCGATGACTTGGACCGCCGCTCGAGATTTCTGCAGACAAAACTACACAGATCTGGTCAGCTTGAGGAACGATGCAGAATACAAGACAGTCCAGGAAGTAGCCAATGGGAAATCCGTATATGTTGGCCTCTTCAGAGACCCCTGGGTTTGGTCAGACCTGACTGACTCTTCTCTGAGGTACTGGAGGGAATCCCAAGAGATAAATGCACTAAGCAGTGAATATTGTGTTGCCATGCTGAAGAATGAATCTGGCAAATGGGGAGACAGGGACTGCACAGAAATGCAGCCTTTCCTCTGCAAATGCAGTATGTAAAATTTCTAATCAATACAGACTGACAGTTATGGATAAATGTGCAAACTGTAGAACCAGCTCCTAAGCAACCCCGACATGATTTGGTTTTATTTTGACTTTTAGGAAAATCTAATGTGCAGTTTGTGAAACTGCGGCTCAGCCTGCAGGACTCAACTTTAGATCTGAATGACCCTGCAGTGCAAAACAGCATCTTGGAGAAAGTAAGTCTTCCAGATTTTGGCCTTTACATGTAGGAATGCTTTGATTCAGTCAGCTTAAACTACATGTACATACTGGTTAAAAATGATGGTTTCTTTACCCCAGATGAAGCAAAGGCTGAGTGAAAATGTGAATGATGTCATCCATCTTAACTGGAAAAATCACTCAGATGGAAGAGTTTTCATCAAGGAGACAGAGGATCACAACCCATGAGAGGAATACAGGATGACTGCTAAGATTCTGACCTGACGATGTAAAAGTCCACCAACCAGGGTGGTAACAAAAAAAACATTTAGCTGTTGCTGATAAAGCTTTAATAAGAATTTTTTTCCAGAAAAAATACCTAATTTTGGAAACAATGTGATAATTATTCTAATTATTGTTGTTGTTAAATATCAGAAAAAATAAGAATGCAGAAACTTATCCCAAAAACTTGTTTCAAAGCATTATTACTAAATGGTTTAAAACAAAATCTTTTTATTCCTTGCTGTCCATTTGTCTTTTAAGAAGAACAGAAGGTTAATTTCAGATTTTTATGAACCTCACCTACCGGAATTACTAACGTAATAAGTTTCTTTATTGTTATTTTCTATGTTCTTCTAAAGGATGCATTAATCTTCAAGTCAGTTTAACTATTTAGCCTATGATTATGTGAATTTATATTCTACTATTTGTTCTTTTGCTTGAGAAACTGCTTGTTTTCCCAATTAAAACCCCAAATCCATTGCAGACACCTGTGATTTTCTGACAGAAAAAAAACAATCAGCAACATTTCATTCGCTTCTGAGGGGAAAACAAATGACACCAGAGACTGATGCTGTGGTTTTTGCAAATATTTGCATAAAAAGGAAGTGAAACACAGTGAATGACCTTGAAGGAAAGGAAAAATGAAAAGCAGCAACTCACTATTGGCAGAACTAGAAATTAATTTACAGGTGGGCAAATCATTTATCATACATAAACTCCCATTTAAATGTCAAATCCTGTTTGGTTATGAGAGCTCCTTTAGGAGGTCGTGTACTAAGACAAAGCATCTAGTGAAGCAAAGAAAAAAATATGACAGTTTCCATATGTCAGTCTCCAACAAAGTCCAGGTTGGACTCTTTTACCCATCAGAACTGCAATCCTGTTCATGGTAGAGATTCAACTAGGTGTTAGAAACATTCTTTAGATATATTAACATGATACCCTCACAAGCTTGGATCAGATCGTTGCACATCTATGAAACAAATGAAACCACATCCCAATGATGCTCTGTTATCATCAGACACTGTTGCACAGTTTATTCCCAATTGCATTGAGTTACTAGCATGTGATTTGCTGATTTTCTGTTTGTGTCAACAAGCAATTTAACAGAAAATTAAGTAGTGTGCAGTAATAACACTATGTACAAATAATCCACAACCAACTTTGCAGACTCATCATTATAGTGATTTATTAAAGAAATACACACCAGATTTCAGACAAGTAGAATAAACCACAGGATGAATAAGACCTATAAGACAGATCATTAAATCGTCTGATTGTCTGATAAATATGATAATCAGTTTGACAGATTCTGTTCAAAAGACAAGATTTTCAAGAGTTAGACATTATAGCTCTTCTTTTTAAATTAACTAATAAGTTTTTTTTATTTGCTTTTCAGTCTGTAGTCTCAAGTTGTTTCTTATCTTTCAAAATCAGACCCATAAAGCGTCCCACAGTTTCCCAGAAACAGGTGATTGGTTCATCAGAGGCTGACCCCAGCTCAGAAATGCTTTTCCCTTAATGAGTTTAATTTTGGTTTTCAATACAATCAGATATTCATAAGGCTTTTTTTACCCTTTAGTGGTCAAAATGATTCATTCAGCTTTAACTATAAACCACAGTGATGTCATGAAAACTTTAATCCAGTCTCGATGCGTACACTTCCACCTCACACAGAGTGAGATACTCGTTTCTTCCAGGTATGACAACGTTGATGTATCGACCATCCATGCCGTTGCACTGAAAGGTTTCAGTAAAACCTGGAGCGATGGTTGAGATCACAGCACACCTGTCAGAGGAAAGAAGATTTAAGATTTGAGAACATACTTAAAGATACATTAATTTAGCAAAAATTATCATGAGAAATATAATTTCTATATTTCTCATGATTCAATTGGATTCAGTGTTTTGATAAAATGGCTGTAAACTACCTGGGATTGTTATTTCCGTTGTTATCAAGTGAATCTCCAATCCGAATTTCAGCTCCATTAATTCGAGTGGGAACTTCTACCCGATTGGTTATGTTAATATTGAAGACTTTATGGGTTCTTCCCAGGTCCAGTCTCCACCAGGGGCTAAAGTCATTATTTGTAGCACTGCAGGAACTCTGGCTGAAGTGGCCTTCACGGTTCCCATCAATAGCGTAGTAGGCGATGGCTCCAGGATAAACTGTTGACTGTGAAGCTTTTCCATAAACTGCCACATTTTCTTCTGCAAAACAAAATGTTAAATGTCAGCTATGACACATAATCTTCTAATATGCTCTGGCTATGTACATATTGACAACTGCACATCCTTATTTAAAAGTTAACTTTTTTATTTGTTAAATAGCCCATTTTGTATTTGATTGATGCAAAACATATTGTTTTCATATTTGAATAAGAATTGACATATAATTTGTTATAGAAAATAAATATCTTTCTACTTTTTGTGACAGTACTCCCAGCAGGTGCTTTCCCCCCCAATTTTTGTTTTAAATTCCCAACAATTTTCAGCAGATAAGCTACATTTTAAAATACATTTTACATTCATGAACAGTGTTGACATTGAGAAAACAGTTCTTTTTTGTCCAGGCTTTATCTTATGATTGAGTTAAATATTGGCTAAGGCTGTCTGTATAAATCTCTTTAATTGTTTTCACTTTGTCTTCAAAAAGTCATAAAAACAACACAAATTAAAAGAAAATGGTTTTGTCATTTATAACCTTTAAGTAAATTTTATTTTGTAAATACCCCGATTCAGGCATCATAATAGTAAAATATGTATTTTTTTTATTGTATGTAAGTGTGAATGCAGTTTTAAATGTTGGTCAGAAGATAAAATACAACAAAGAGTTATTGGAATTTAAACTTGAGAAGTTACAAGATGAGCAATCAAGTATACCTGGGTTAACGTGGTCTAATCAATCAAGCTTGTCAGTGGTGCTCATTGATCATAAAATATGATCAAACATGTTTCGAAAGATTCTCACCAGTTGGGGCGCGGTATCCGTAGACCTCCACTTCACAGACATGTAGAACCCTGTTCACACCAGGTGCTATGATGGTCACATAACGTCCTTCAACACGCTCAGTAAAATTCATTGCATAAGAGCTTCCAGCTGCAGCAGTAGAAACGGTAGCAACCCTGGAAAAGAACAGTTGTATTGGTAACATTCATGATTTAGTAAGAGTAATCCCCACAGGGTTTGCTATGGTGCTTAAAATAACAAACCCAAATCTAATGTGAAAAATCTAATTTAGATTTTTTTGACAATTACAAACTTTATTTTAATAATCTTGGTATCGATATGAAGATTATATTTGGAAAAGTCCATCAGAAGTGAAAGGATCACAGCAGCTGATAGAGTTTCAGGGAAAATGAGGATGGAATCGGCAGAATGTTTTTGCAATATACAGACTATAAACTTTTAGAAATATCATAAATAAGGCTAAAACCTTTTGGAAACCATAGATCCACCACTGGACATCACCTGTGCAAAGATCGATGCAGCTAAGATAAACAAAAAAAAAGTTGTTAAAATCTTAGGTTGTTTGAGTTTGTTTTGGGTTTTGTCATTATTTGTGTTCCTTAGTTTCTCATCTATATTTGTTCTGCCTTGTTTTATTGTTAATTTTGTTTCTACTTAGTGATTGGAGAGTTTATTTCTTGTCTAGTTTTTCTTGCTCAGTCCAGTTTTATTTTGTTACTTTGTTTAGTTACTTGGCAGTAGATTCAGATTAATTTCCCAGTGCACAGTGTGCTCTCCCTCTGCTCTCTCCCCTCACACCCATCCCCTCATCAGCCCAGGTCTATTGTTCCTGCATTCACTCTCCCAGTATTTAATCACACCTCTTTCATAATCCATTTTTCTCCTTGTGAATTATTGACTCCCTGTGGTTTTTGTAATTTTGTTTGTTGCAGAGAGCCTCCTACGTCTCTTTGCATTTGATTCCATCAAGTGTCACCAAAACATGAACATTTACAAAGTTTAAAGGAGTTTTGCTCTAAAACTGGAGATTTCCTTTATTTAACTCACTATTTTACTCAGTCTAAATCTTTTTATTTTAATTACCCTCATCTATTTCTTTTAATCTGAAACAATTGTTACATTTCCGTCTAATCAAAGTGTGTTTTTTGGAAACACAGTGTAACACAAGAAAAATTACAACTATAAACACTTCCAGAGTGTGCTCAAATGTTTATCAGCTTGTAGCCAAGTCTGATGTTTCTTTGCATATCAAGTATGTTTCTGTTTAAGGGGAGATGCAGAAATGAAAAAAATTCAAATCTGAGCAGCATTGAGCCTCCCTTGTTTCATACTGTAGCCATGACATAATCACTCACAGTGGGTTTACAGTGCCATCTTGTCGTAAAGAGTTTCCGATGCGAACCTCCACACCACTGAGTTGCTCTGCACAGCAGTCTCCTCTGTTGGTGATGACGACCTGGGTGACTATATATGAGTCCAGCAGGTCCACTCTCCACCAGGGGTTGTTTTCAGTATCAGTGTGGGTACAAGATCCCTTTGTAAGGTCAGCATTTAGGTTTCCATCAATAGCATTGGAAGCACCTACAAATGCATTCCAAGGCTCCCCTTTGTACTGAGAAGACTGTGTAGCTTTGCCACGTAAAGCCACATTTTCTGAGAAGATCAGAGAAATTCAACGAAGAATAAATTAATCACAATATTGGTTGTTTTGCTTAAGATATTTATTCTAAATTTACACAAATACTTTCACATGCTACTTACGGTAAGTGTAAGCTGAGCAGATTGGCAGGAGGAGCAGCAAATGAAATAGTACATCGTACCTCATGATTCTGACAAAAACAGAGAAAAACTGGGATTTAGAATAGTATAACTATTTTATAACATTTTATGCTATATTATAGTAAATCGTGTCCTTTTTGTGAGAATTTTTGGTAAGAATTATTTATGAGAACTGAGAAATTACCTTGATTCTTAGGTGGGTTTGCTGTTTGAGGTGAGGGATTTGCCTTTGAGCGTTTGCTAAGTCCTTCACTCATCTATTTATATCAGGTAAAACTCACCTGTTGTCCAATCACATCTCAGAGAATTCAACTCCTACAATTCTCAGTAAGCTTCAGCTCGGAAAGTCCAGCTGTCACTGGATTCAGTTATTGACTTTGCCATCTTTGTTTAAACAGGTAATGGGTTAGTTAAACTTTAGGTAGACATAGTAAAACACAGAGTTATGCCTCCTAAATAAAAGCAGTCATTATTGCCAACAGTAAAATATTTACTAAGGTTCAGGACACTTTCAAATTCACTGTGAATCTGAATGTGGATCTTTTAAAAACACTAATCATCCTCACAACAGAAGAGTAATATGATCATTGTAAAAAAAAACCTGTTTATAAACTTTATTTTAAAAGGAACAACTTCCATTAATTCTGTTGGAACTTAAAATATTAGACATCGAAAATATAGTTGAAGATGTAAATGAAAGTAAAAAATATTGCTTTGGCTTACTGTTACTCAGTTTATAAGTTCTTACAAGCTATTGTCTGTAACAATGTTTAACCCCTTCTCTGCAAAACGGAAATATTTCAAATTTTAGATCCAACAACATTAATCAGTTGGTCAGGGGAAACATGTTACAGGAGTTTGTAAGAATTCCAGTGTTGATGAGAAATGATTAAAGTAAGACCTTAACATGATGATACCGAGTTATTTGTTAGTATAATTTATGTTTCTTTCAACTCCATTATGAAGTCAGTCTGTGTACGATTACAGATTCATGTAACCATTGTGATTTGTTAGTCTTAAAAGAAAAACATTTTTAATCTTTATACAAATAAAGCATTTATTGTTTTATTTTGTGTGGTTTACTCCTTTCTGAATTGTGTATGGGAAATAATTTCTGAAAAGTCCACCAGCTTTTTTCCTCCTTATCAATTTAAGGCCTAAATATGAAGAACTCTGCTTCTGTCAACATAATATATTCTCTACAAAGCCTCAAATATCTGGAGTGGGGAGTAGGTGAAGTGGTTGTTTTTTAGAAGTGGCTGACTAATAATAAAACATTCAATAAGATTGTTTATAGAACAAATTACAAGCCAAACAGATCATATTGTACTCATGTTGTTAGGACAATTTGAAACATGCAATACATTGTTGAAACTTACTTTACTTTTTTATTCACCTCATTATAAAATAATTTTTAAAATATCTGCAAATTAGTTCAATACACTGCAGTACTACAGTTAAAGGAGTCAATAGTTGTTTTTAAATGAGGTGCATTTAGTTGTTGAGCAACACTGAAAATCCCAAGCTGTGTTTACTTATGTTGTCCCAGATTGGCTTGGCTGTAAGAATAAGGGCAAAGTTCTGAACTCATACTAAAAGTTCAGAAATATTTTTAAAACTGAATCATTTCAACAGCACACGTCTGCAACTAAACAGAGTTCAAAAACAAATGAAAGACAAATGCTTTAAAATGCTATTTAAGAAGATACTTTGCACTGGGATCACACACACTGGGAATGTGTGGGATTTTTATTAAACTATGTTTTGCACAGCTGATCCTGTCACTCTTTAGTAATAGCCTTGTTCACCTTCAGCTTCTCTTGCTAGAATGGCACAGATTGAACCTTGAAACTCTTATGATTCTGCTGAATGAAGCTGCACTTGAGAATCAATGCTCGCTTGTGTCGCTCTCTTGTTTTCACAAGAACCTTATCTGTGTTCACAAGACAATTAGCATGAGTTTTAAATTCTAACAAAGATTTGTGTAGGCAAATACTTTACAGTGTTTAGTTACTGATTAGCCTTGTTTGACATGTCCACTTTAAACAGTCATTGCAAAAAGACAAATAACCCCATTTAAGCCCAATGTTTTCTCTAATACTGCAAGGGTGTATTACAGTAAGCTTTAAACCACAGATAAATAGCATTTTGACCATATAAGCAGGTTTTGTGAGAAAGTATAAGTGGTTGTGTCATGCACAAAGAGATATTTAAAATGAAACAGGTTTTAGATTTCAGGTCTTTTCTGTTAACACCAGTAACTGCAAAACTTACCTACACGTCCTTTTACACAGTTTTATTTTATTTTTGATCAGACTCTCCTTGTTTGCATGAATCAACAGCCCCTTCTTTTCTAAAACACTTATGAATAACTGAGTTACAGACATCCCTATAGCCATTGTTTTATGCAACAAATTGTAGAATTAAATGCCCTGATTTAAGGTTTCTTTTGCAGTTTTACGTTGCAGTTTTATTATTTTGGATCAAGCTTATATTTATACATTCTTCTTTTATGTATCCTCTAGATTGATCTCCTTTTAGCTCTTTATTTATTTTCTTGTTGACAATTTGTGATGGTGTATTACTAACAGGGCCAGCCCAAGGCATAAGCAAACTAAGCAGCAGCTTAGGGCCCCAAGGCCACTAAAGGGCCCCCTCAGTAGAGCTGATTTTTTAAAGTAATAATTTCTATGTCATAATATCAAAAACACACAATTTCACTATAAAGTGATTTGTTTTTACAATGATATATCTTTGATAATGTATGTAGAAATTATAATTTTATTGATAAAAAGAAAAAAAAATTATTGCTCTTGGGGACTCCTGGTGGTCACGGTAGGTATCGCACGCTTCGCCGGTAATATGAGCTACTGTGCTTTGAGCATCCAAACGTCCAATGCTCCGGTCAGAAGTTAAGTCAGCAAAACAATGTCTCAAAAAAGGACTTATCCTTCAGGGAGGGAGAAAAGAGGAAGAATAGAAAACAACCAAGATAAAGGTTTTTTTTTTATGTGCCCTGGCAATGTAATGTAAAATATTACTAAAGCTGCTAATAGATAATTAGCTTGATAGCGACCTGGAACGGTCCAGTTCAACATTCCAGCGTCTTTGTGTTTGTGTGAAACTGAGTTTAAACTTTAAATGAGTTGATTCTCCTGCTTGGCTCTGTATATTTCTGAGGTATTTTGGCTTCAGAACGCCGTGCTTGACACCGTTTGATAACAATAAAACTTCTCAATGTTTGACGAGCAAAATGCTTTTACGTCAGGCTACATAGCTGCTGCATCGATGAGCTACTCTATGCTGTAGTTGGGGATATGTTGTTTGCTGCTGAGCATAATCCTTTTGTGGCTAAAACAAACTTTTTTTTTTACATCAATTTATGTGAAACTTTAGTTAAAATCATTTGAAGGCACAGAATCAGTCCAGTACCGGTCCACATTCTCAGGGGAGAAAGACTCACCTGGTATAAATAACATTTTTAGCTGTTGGAGTAACGCTTAAGAGAAATTCATTTAATAAAAGAATGTGATGAATATATGTGTAGGGCTGCACCGATTGCAGTTTTCTGGCCGATCCCTGGTTGCCGATCTTTAAAAAACCAGACCTGCTAATTTTGATTTTGGTTGATATGAATTTTTTTTGTCTGAAATGTCGCTAAATATAGCAAGAAAGTCACGGTTATGGTAACAGTGGGTTGAATATTGTTAACTGTAAACGTGCAGACCTGACCTGGTTGGCTGGTCTGTCAGTCAAACCTCTCACTGCAGAGCAGAAGAGGACAGAGGCTGATCTTTAAACCTTTGAAGATAAGATTAGGGGATAATATGGGCTTCACATGTAAGTATCAGCCGATCACGACCCCCAAACTTAAGGAAATCAGCTGGTCGAAAAATCAGTTGGCCAATACATTTATCCTTTTATACATAAGGATAGTATATAATATGAACAGCACTGCCAGAGATGCAATAAGTTTATAGTAGGTGTGTGAATGATCTAATGATCATTGCAGCCAGTTCACACTGTTAGCAGAACTAGAGGGCCCCAAAACCACATTTTGCTTAGGGCCCCATGGAGTCTTGGGCTGACCGTGATTACTAAATATGTATAACTAAGTGAGAAAAATGTTACTTTTCAAACTCAAAACAATTCTTTCTTTTTCTAGAAAATTTCTGAGATTAATCTAAAACTGTCTGCCTTTTTGGTGGAAATTTACTCCTTTTTTCAACGTCGGCCCTAATATGTTGTCATAACAGAATGTAAACATGTGATCTTCTCTGTAATTTTCATATGGTTTTCCATACATAAAAAGATAAGGACAGTCATGACTACCAAAGCAGCCTCCACACACGTTAAGCACACTCTGTACTGCTAAAGTAACAAACAGTAGCCATTATTTGTCTTGAACACTGGACTCAGAAAAATTAAGGTAAGAAGCTTTCTAATTCTCAATATTTATCATAAATTTTTCATCAGTTAAGACAATAAACAATTCTGATGCACATTTGTAGTTGTATTTATTTCAAAATAAATACAATAAACAACAGTGGTCTAGTTTGTAGACCACTGCTGAGAAATTATGTGAAGTCTTCCTATAAATTAATCAATTTTCTCTCTTCCTATTCACTTTATTACAGCCATGGGAAATGTCGTATGTCTTATAATACTTGCAGGTTAGTCTTATACATCTGTGCTAAGTGTCTAACTGACACAAAAGAATCATAATCGTCTCGGACAAGAACATTTCCGACTAATCCTTGTTGCTTTTTACACTTCTAATTTTTCATCTACAGGACTGAGTTCTTTCTGTCTCTGTGTGCATCAGCATCAATATGTCTTATTTCAAACTCCAAAAACCTGGACTGATGCACAGAGTTACTGCAGGGAAACATGCATTGACCTGGCCACAATCGAAGACATGAATGAGATGGAAATGGCTCTTCAAAGTGTTGGAAGCGACTACAGTGATGCCGTATGGATTGGGTTGCACAGAGGAAAGGAGCTAAAGTGGCATTGGTCTCTGGCAGACAAATACTTCTACGAGGATGGAGAAAGAAATTATATAAAATGGAGAATGCCTTTAAGTGGTGATAACTGTGCTACTTTCAGTAATGGAAAACTTTCTACACTCTCCTGTCTTGAAGATAGACATTCAGTCTGCTTTGATAGTGAGTATTTCTTTTGCATTTTGATCCTAATAACATGTAACGAAAACCACACATGCATGAGTTCTCCATATAAAAAAACCAAATGAGCCTATTATGAATGCCAGCATCTTGGAGTTGATATTATTTGTAAATTTTGAACACAATTACATTTTGAGTTGAGAAAATTTGTTTAAGTTTACACTGATATGCTTTATTATCCCAAAGGCTAAAAGTGTCATTGCTTGATTTAGTTCCAATAACTTTGGATTACTATTTGCAAATAAGAATGTTTTCATTTTATGTGAATAAACATGTTTTTCTACAGATGTTGTACAGTATCTTCTGATACACTGCCTTAATGTGATGTAAACCAAAAAAAAAAAAAAAAAAAAAATGTTTATTTCTGAAAGTTTGAAATTCCTTCTATCAGCACAGCCGCCACATTGGATATCATCTCACCTATTGTTTTTATTGTAAT
>NW_015113579.1:0-15279 GCF_001443285.1 Poecilia latipinna
AATTATACATTTAGCTATCTGCATTGATTATTATAAACTTTTATTTTAATCATTTAAGTAAATATTTATTAAATTACTTCTCTACTAAACAAATTATTTAAGCATTTAATAAAACATTTATTTTAAGGTACTTCTAATGCTTTGAGTATGTATTTAATTTTGTCCCTTTTGTTCCTCCATATGGATGATGTGTGTTGCAGTGGAGCTTGGTCAGTACCAGTGGGTCGCGGCGCTGGCAGAGAAGTACTGTGACTTCGACATCCTGGTCCAGATGTGTGAGCAAACCGACAACCAGAACCGCCTGCAGCATTACATGGCCAAGTTCGCTGACCAGGTACAGAACTGGTACAGAACCAGCAGATACCAAACCAGAGAGTCCTTTATTAGTTAATATGGAACGGTTTGTAGTTGCGTTGAACAATAAAACACTCAGAAATGTCTTAATCCGTACATCATTGCCCACTTAATAATGTCTTCTTAAATGAGCTTTCTAAGAGTATATATGAATATATATATATAATTTTTTTTCTCTCTCTTTTGGAAATGAAAATGAACTCTGTCTGAAGAATGGCTCATTTCTGAAACAAACAACATCTAACGACAAACATTAAAAACCAAATCCTGCTCACGTGAACAAACTCTTCCTTTGTTTCGTTCTGTTTTTCTAGAACTTCTCTGACTTCCTGTTTCGTTGGTACATGGAGAAAGGGAAGCGTGGGAAGCTGCTGGCCCAACCCGCCGCGCAGCACCAGCAGCTGGCCAGCTTCCTGCAGTCTCACCAACACCTGAGCTGGCTGCACCACATCTGCATCAACGACTTCCAGAACGTATGGACACCAACACAAACCTGTTTAATCAACCAACTCTTTGATTTTAGCTAAGAACGGCGTTAATCTGGCTTTAAACGCATGTATGAACTTTGGTTTTCCAGTTTAAAAGAAGAAAAGATTATTTTTGCTAAATTTCAAGTCAAGTGAAAACGAGTTTGTAAATGAGTTTGTTTGGAAAAATGTGCTTACGTTCCTTCAATTAATAACCACATTAAGTTTTTGAAACTGTTTTCAGTGTTAGGATTCCAATATATTGGAATCAGTTCCTTGTTGAACATCAAGTTGTGTGAAAAGTACTGAACCATTATCAAGTTGATCATGTGCATTAAAATATTTCGAGAAGGTCACATTAAGTTCAGCTGTAGAAAAACCAAATATTCCAGACTTTATCAATCCAATCCGATTTATAACGTACATTTAAAAAATAAAATGTTTACCTTAAGTGCTGTGCAGTGGGACAGAAATCAAGACACTAAATAACAATAAAATAAAAACATTAAAAGCAAATAGGTAAACTTATGGTTATACTTATTAAATTTATTAAAGTTAATAGCTATAAACCTCAATGTTTTACAGTTTTACATCAGTGTCAGTATTTCACTTCCTAATACTTTTCAGACATATTGTTTATAAAAGCCCATCTAGAGATAAGTGCTTATGCTATAAGCACCTAAAAAGACAACAGATATTCTAAAACAGAAAACAGCAAATCAACGCACATTGTGTAAAATCCACTGCAAAGAAATTTATTTGTAAGAGAAACCTGAAACATCAATATGAGATGCTTCCCTGATTTTAATATTTTTGTGAGTAGCGTATATTTCACGTTATCTGTTGTTATAACTTGGCTCCCTGCAGGCCCACAGGACTCTCTACAGTCAAGCCAACAAAGAAACGCGATACTTTGTGAAGAGGAAGACTCTGCTGGCTCTCAGTAAGCTGACGGCGCTGGCCTCAGATCTGCCACAGGATGAGATCAGCAAACAAGTCGACGGTAAAAAAATAAATCCACCCTCATCAGACGGTTTTAGACTCTGTTTAGTTTTGACATCTCTGCTGTTCTGCGTTGTAATAAAATGCAGGGGAGATTGATGTGATGTTACTTTATGGTAACTTCTAAACTAATGTGAGCACAAATTAGATGGATCCTTAGCTGCAGGTTTTCATATTCTTCGTTTATGTTTCAGTTTCTGATAACAAGATAGATATTCAGTGTTGAATTGTTCATCTAAAATACCTTTCTGACTCTGTAAAGCATATTTACACAGTTATAAATATACATTTTATGCTTAAAACTTATGTTTGCTTGGAAAAGAAAAAGTGAAGATTTTTCATTTAACCACTTGAGCTTATTTTACACAGTAGTAGAAGTGCATTTAAAAGCATCTCTTTCGTGTATACTTGATTGTTGCAAAAAATGCTTATGCAGCTCAAAAAAACTTCTAAAATCAGCATATGAAAAGCTCTGCTCTTTCTGCTTATCAATACAGTATATGGCTAATTTGTTTATTTTATTTGTATATTTTTTTTGATAAGCTGATTATCAAAAAAAAAGCAAAAAAAGCAAAAGCAAAATGTACTTAGAATTTTTTATTTATTTTTTACAGAATTGGGATCAGACCTGAAATGCAAAATGCATATATTTTTTGTACAGTTTTGACTTAATTACTGCTCTGAATAAGTTGTTTTTTCAGCCAATTACCTTTTTTGAGTCTGTATTCTCCAATTAAAATCAATTACGAAGTAAGTTGACGAATATATCAATAATTAACAATAAACTGTTTCAGCCCTACTTTTACGGATTATTTTTCTGCATTTCTAGAGAGACAAACTGTAATAATAAAACACTGCAACCTTTTAAGCTGTAGCTGACAGCGCCATGTCTCTGCCTGACTCAGATATTGTGGAGCAGGAGCGCTTCCTGCTGCATCAGGAGACCCTGCCGAAGCGCCTCCTGGAGGAGAAAGAGCAGAACCCCGACACCATGCCTCTGCTCAGCGCTCACAACCTCATACAGGTGAAAATACAACACTGATCACACAACTGTCATCCAGGATCAGGTTCCTACCAGCTTTAAACTTTAAACAGAATAATCTGACCAGCTTCTGCCTCACTTTTGTTTTTATCAATTTGTTACACATATTGAATGTATACTTGATTTTGCTTCCACTTTTTTATTATTCACAAACAATTAATTGATTTACGACTAATGGTTTATTAGATTAAAATTAGTTCCAATAGATTGGCTATTTACGTCCGCTTATCCTTATTTCAGTGTTGTAATTTGACCGCCATCCCGCAGGGGGCGCCGCAGGTCATCCCGTTGGTACAGGAATTAAAATGGCGGCGGGGGCACATTATAACGGGAAAGAGAAACGGTCCAAGCTGAGTCCGTTGTGGGATGAAAAGTGCACTTTATGCGGTTCTTTTTTGAAATATTAGTCTTCGATAAGCTCCTTAGGTTTCGCCTTAATGGCTGCTACCAAGCCGAGGGTGTGATGAAAAGCGGTGGAGATGGCACAGAATGAAAGATGCACCTTGTACGGTTGTTTTGAAATAATTAATTTTCTTAATAGCGCTCATTCAGCCGAGCTTCATTACAGAGCAACGTCAACTTCGCATTTAAAAATCGCTGATGTGCGACGAAGGCGAGGATGTGATGAAAAGCTTTGAAGATATCGCAGAAAAATTGTAACATAACGGAAAAAAATATGATGCCAATAATCACGGTTGATTTTGCGGGGTGTTTTGAGCTAATGCACTTCATAGAGCGAAGTTCTTACATACATTCAAGAGCAACATTTGACGGTAAAGTATTTAATACTGAATATTAATAATATTCAGTATTTAATACTGAATATGCTTATTCAGTATTTAATACATTGGACACAAAATAATAATAAATGTTATTTGGTATTTTATGACAAAATGATCCCTTGATATATGGGAAGACAGTCGGCCCCTTTGATACAAGAGAAAACTTAGATTTTTCAGAAAATGGGTGCTTATCAACTAATTGTCCATGGATAAGATTGTTAACTTTAGATCAACTATCAAGCATCCCTATTCAACACTTTGTGTTGGTGTTATATAAATATTAAAGAAAATACACAACATTTTGTTTATTTTTATTGTGAGTAAACGTTCAAGACGCTTAAATTACTGTAACAGAGTGAAACAAAAGATCGCAAGTCAGAATGAAGCTCATATAACAGACTGGATCCAAAAATTGGATAAAAAATTGAAAACCATCTGTGGATGTTGAGACAGATGCACTTTATAGATATGAGTTGGCTCACAGAACTGTAGGAATCTGGTGTTATAGTTCTACTAAGTGTAATCCAGTTGGGGAAACACCAGATTATGAGAGATAATTTTCACAGATTAGCATTTCCCTCCCTCCAGCTGTACATCTGCGATGACAACAGGCAAGCCAACGAGTACGACTTCAAAAAAGCTCTGGACCTGCTGGAGTACATCAATGAGGTAACGTCCTGTTTCTGCTGGACCTCTGGGTGCCATTTTGAATCAGCAGTCATGTAAATGATTTTCTGTGATTTTGTTTCAGGAGGATTCTGTGGACATCGATTCTCTGAAATGTGAAATCTTAAGCAAAGCACTCAGGAGAGACGAGTAAGATCTTTATTTAGTTTAAATTATTGAGAGGTTAAATCAGAGGTTGTAGTTGGTGTTTGCTTTACTGACACCCACATAATGTAGAGTAAGATTTTTGTTCTTACTTTTTTTCACTTTTGTCCATTTGTTTTGAGTAACCAGAGCAACACCCAGCAGCATCTGATTAAACTCACAATAAATGATGCTTCATGAATGCAGAGCAGAGAGAAAGATACCAATTACTCAGTTATTCAGTTAACCAATTACACTTATAAAAATTGGCATATTGTGGATATTTCTTTTAAAATTTAACCCTTTTTTAATCATAGAAATGAATTAAAAGATGCAAAAAAAACAGATATTTTTAATAAGAAAAGCATTTAATTGTCTGAATTGCAATAACATAAAATATATTACAGCACAGATTATTTTTAGATTAACGTATGAATAAATAAATAGAATGAAAAGAAACTCTTGCATTATGGTCACAACTGCCTTCTACTGCCCTCTAGTGGTCATAGAGTTCTGTGTCGTTCTGTAAAATATTTCACAGAATGTGACTTTACCGCTGGTTTCTTTCAGCTGGTCCTCTGCCGATGGGAGCGACGATCCTCTGGAAGCAGCTAAAGACAGCATCTTTGTGAAAATCCTTCTTAAACTCATTCAAGAAGGTGAAACACATCAAGTTAGATTATTATTACAGTAAAATGGCAGAATCCTTACTTTGGATGTTGGGAACAAATCTAAACTCCTCATTGTTTTCTTTCTTTTCTCTTTCTCTCACTTTATTTCTTTCCCTCTTCTTTTTTCTCTTTTCTGTTTTCTTTCCCTTTTCTGTTTCCATCTTTCTCTTTTTTCTTTCAATTAAAAGTTTAACAGAACAAATACATGGGAAAGAAGCACAAATAAAAATGCAGCATTTTTACATGAAATGATTTGTAAAATAAACCAAAAGGTGTTTAAAAATGTATTAATTCTCCAGCCCATAAGTTTACATACAAAACTCTTACTCAAAATGGTAATTCACTACAGTAAATGCATATATCTCCATATCAGAGCTTAATGTGCAGACACACAGATTAGTATATATCAAATTTTTAAATAAGTTTGAACTGTTAATTATTTACTCCTTAATTGTTGAATTGTGCAATATTTTTACTTTGCTTAATTCCGTCTAAGCCAAGTAGCTAAGTAAAATCTTAAAGTTTTGTGTTAAACTTTCTGATTTAATCATGTTAAACTTACAGAGCAGCATTGGGTGGAATGTGTAGTTTTGATGCAAATATTCATAGATTAGAACAATCTAATGAATATATAAATTTGGTGTGAATCTGATCTTTTCCTGCTTTGAGCAGATTTCTTATAGATAAACCTTTAACTAAAACTCCTTTCCTTCCAGGTGTTCCTCTGCAGACTTACCTGCCTGATGTGAAAGAGCTGCTGGAACAGGACGAGCTGAGCACTTTGAAATCAAAGCCTTACTTTGAATTTGTCCTTCGAGCCAACTATGAACATTACTTTCAGGCTCAGATGTGATGACTGCTTTTTATTGCAGTTAAGCTTTCTGCACTTCTGTTTGGCTTTACACTCTAATAATGTTCAAGATTTGTATGAGTTTTGCTGTTTTTCTAAATAAATATGTTGGTAATTCTTGATTCTTTACTATTTTATTTATTTTATGTAAAAACACAACCTTTTATTTATTTATTAAACCATTATTTACAGAGAAGAGCATTGAAACTGACTTTTCTAAACTTTACTGATATTGTTCTTGCAGAATCAAAATTAACTAATAACATAATTAAGTAAAAATATTGTTTACTCAGTTTAACACAAGTTTAATATGTACAAAATGAGGTATGAAATGAGCTCTAAATGAAACGACATGATCTACTTTCATTGCTTCAAAAACAGTTTCCTTCTGGCTTCCAACTGTGAAAAAATTTTAAAAACTGGGCTAGCGGAGGCACAGCAGCTAAAGTAAAGTCTGATTTTAGGTGTCTGATTCTACAAAAAGGCCACATTTAAGCATCTTCACACAATAAACTGCCACTTAAGATAAACTTTAAGCAGTTTGTATATAGTTTAAACTTCAAAGGTGTGACAACACAGCCCTGATGTTTTCCAGTTCTGATTGTTTTGAGTTCATAGATCTGTTAAATAGTAAATAGACTTTATTTTGTGCTATATCAGTATTTCTAAACTTTTCGGACTCAAGTCTAGGAAGAAAGTGTTCTCTTTTTTTAGGAACATATGGAACAAACAAATTTAATGTTACATAGATTTTTTTAGGGCTTTATGTAAAAAAAAAATTTCAATTCTAAATAATTTTATGGGGAATCTACTTTATCTTAATATTAAATATTCCCAAGAAATTAAGATCCTGATGAGTCATTTGTCAGATTAAAAGTATCTCTTTAAAACTGCCTTTGGGTAGGTATTAGACATATTTTTGATTAAGCCCACATTTCTGTTTATAAAAATATTTTGTATTAGTCTGATGTAAGTGGAAAATGATTGTAGTTACCAGAAATGAAGGCTTTCAACAGATTGTTTCACTTAATGATGAAGTTCCTAAAATAAATGGACTATTCAATAATAGAATTTATTGAATTATAACTACTATTATAATTCAATCAATAGAAGTTTAGTGGAATGGCCGTCAGACGTGAGAACCTCCATCAGCGCAGCTGATCAGTTTTTTCATGGCGTATTTAAAACCCACACCGAGAGCACGCATGCGCTGTTTGGACTCTCGCTTTTCCATAGCATCATTTTTATCCGTTATCAAAACATCTTTACTTTGTATTCGTGAATTTGACCGAAAACGCACATTAAAAATTACGGAAGCTGCTGTTTATTCTTTCAAAATAAGCCTTTTGGTTCTGTAGCTCTGAATAAATTGAGCTGTAAGATTTCTGTACTCTATCAGCTTGTCTATTAAATGCTTTATTATGTAATCACTGCGTTTCAATTTTGCTAAAATCTTGTCTTAAACCAACTTTCTAGTCATGTTCGCTCGATGTGGCCGAGCTCAGGTTCATTTGAACTTTTATTGTGAAACCGGAAATGGAAGTTAAGTTATTGTTGCTAACTTGACCAGTTCAGCACCTGTTCTATAGCTGTCAGTCTGCGGGGCGATGCTGGCCGTCTGAATCCGAACTGAACGCACACAGACGGGATCTCTGTGGTAAGTTAACACGGCAGAATCATCTGTCCTGTCTGGAGCCGTCAGTTTTAATAATAAACAGAGGCTAACCTAGCTGCAGACAGGAAGGCTGTCAACGTTGCTACCGTTTATTTCACTCGGTTATTCGGTGCAAAAATGTAATTCACCCTCTTCATTGCGCTTTTTATTTTTTTGCACTCACCGTTTTAAAACGGTAACAAACGTTGACCCGGTTTTTAGCTTTGGATCAAAGAATTAATCTTCAATTAATTATTCATTTTCTCACCATAAATATATTGCAGGTAATTTTAAGAGTCTGCTTAGTAGAGTCGGGGCAGGCGGGAGGTGTGTGTTAATGGTTCTGGTGGATGAGTGGCCCAGTAAAGGTGTAGTAAGCCTCAATCCGCCTCCGTTTAGTAGCTAATCTGTTTTGGATGGAGAGGTGGGCGGGGCTTGCAGGTAGCGCGCGCGCCCCTCTGTGGAAACGTCATCAGATTCTGACCGTTGATCCAGAACCAGAGCACCGTGTTCCAGCATTTATCAACTTCATTTACCCCAATGTTGCGTCTATTTCCCCCGTCAGTTCAAATGCAGACGCCAGTCGACTGTAGAGGTGTGGTGGACCGCAATAAAAGACTAACTGTTCCTATTTTATTTAACTAAAAAGGTTCTGCTAGCGTGGTTTACAGCAGAAATTGTGACGACGATAGACTTCAAGCCATAAATTTAAATGTACCCAAAGATGGGTCGAGTACCCCCCGCCTTCCCAATTTTTTTTTACATAAATAAGAGTAGCACTACTTTAACTTTATATTTTTTTCTCAAGTAAAAGGAAAAACTGTTCAAGAAATTACTCAAGAATAAAATAAAAATACGTTAAAATGCTACTCATGTACTGAGTAACTGCATAATAGGCCTTTATAGGTAGAAAAAGGCTTAATTTGAACTTGCTGTCTCTCACAAAAGCAGTGAATTTCCACACAAAAGTAGCTCAGAAATTTTGTAGAAAACACCTAAACATTTCTGAGTGAAAATGTGGGGGATTTTTTGCTAGAAAAAAAAAACACAAAAACTTTGAGATTAATCTCAGAAAAGTTCAGATGTTTGAAACGGACAAATTTCCAACTTTTTTAAAGTTTGTTTTAAGGTTATTCATAGCAAATATTTTGACTTTTCAAACTGGGAAAGATTTTTAGAAAATTTTGGGGATTAATCTCAATATTTCTGAATTTTCTTTTCTTGCAGATTTTCAATTTTTGAAACTCAGAAGTTACTCTTTTTGTTTCTATCTACAATGGCCCTAATATGCCGCCGTAGAGTAATATCTGATTTAATATTTAAAAATGATTTCATCAGACACAAAGATATCTCCCAGTTTTGGTCATTTAAAGACTAAAACAAAAACATATTACAAAATAATAGATTCAGACAGAAGCACTTTCCAAATCATAAAAAAAATGTTTGAAACCAATACTTAGTCTATAATGCGTATTTTATGTCAGAAGAAGTACTTCCAGTGCACGCATTTAGCTTTTTCCTCATTCAGTGTAGTTACAGGTAGATTATGCCAAGTTTACTGAAGTAAGAGTAGCAATACCTTATAAAAAAACATTGCTCAAGTAAAAATAAAAAGGACATGATAGTAAAACTACTTCTAAGAGTATTTTTTTCCCCAAAATTTTTCACAAGAAACTTTTTTTCTCACTGTCTGAATATTAAATCAAACCAAATAGACCCATATCTGTTTGACACAATGAAAACTTAAAATAAATCAGCAAAAATATCAGCAGGAAAAGTCTGGTTCATCCTTAGGAAGAGTTTCCAGATGCATGAAGGTTCATTGTTCATCAGTTCATGATGGGAATGTCTAACCATCTACCATCTCAGGAAGGAAACGGGTTCTGTGTCCCAGACATGAACGTGTTTTGGTCCAAAATGTGCAAATGGACTCAGACCTCCATTTTTGGCGACATGTTTCATAGTTTGATGATAACACAGTGACCATTCTAAACTTTGGAGGAATAAAGTGGATACTTGGTAGCACCACCCCAACTGTGAGGTTGAATAGCTCTGAGCTCTGAGGTTTTTCCTTTTGTCTAAATTTCCAGGATTATTGCTTCCAATAAGACTGGATACCCAGAACCATGGTGACCAAGAAGGTCAGGACAGAATATATGAAGAAGTTCAGGGATCCCAAATGGGAGACGTTCTCTAAATGCTACGAGGATTCTCTGAAATACCGCCTGACCCGGCGAGTGATGGAGCATTCCCACAAGCCGTGGATCTGGGAGGGCTGGGAGACGGCTTCCAACTCCAGCGGCTGGTCCACTCCGAGACTGTCCAGAAACAAGGTCGCTCCTCTGTCGCTGCCGCCGCCACCGCCGCTGCCACCCGCGTGCTCAGAGGTCAAACAGAAGCTGATGGAGGTGAAGACCAGTCTTGATTTGAAGCCAGAGGTCAAACAGACTGAAGAGGAAACGGGAGAAACTCCTGTTGTAGACGTTGCACCAACAGCAGGTTTGGAAACTGATTTCTTATGAAATTGACTGATTTATCTCTGTTTGGTAGTTTTGTCTGTGTTACTCAAATGAGGAAGAACCGATAAGATGTAACTTTGGATTTTCAGGCAGACACAAACCTATTACCCATTATGTTAGCTGTCGTAGACTTTTGTGCGTCCAGTTATGGAAACTAAGAAGAACACCTGCTGTAGCTTTAACAAGGATTTAAATGTTGAGTGATCTTAGCTCCTTACTGGTTCAAGGTTGTTTAGTTCAAATGAAACCACTTGGTTTTAAGCCCTAAACCAAACAGTGGTATCAGTAAAGTCTCTTTTCAAGCCTGCATTCAGTCTCCATGGTAACCGACTGCTGTTCAGTGGAGCCACGTCCTACTTATCTATCTACCATTCATCACCAAAGTCCTCCGTTATTTTTGAGTTTTTCTTTAATTAAAAGATTTTTTCTCATGTTTGTTTGAATCAGATGTTTTAGAAAATGGCCTAAACGGGCCTGGGACAGTTTCAGCATCCATACCTCCAGACACCAGCGGCCCCTCAGACGACACGGCGACAGACAACAGGCCCGACAGTTCGGATTCATCTGACGAGAAGCCGGTGAACCCAGCACCGAGACGACGCCACCGCTGCCGCACCCCTCGCTCTGTACCGGTGCAGCAGGACAGTTCCCTGGAAAAAAAACTAGTTGTGGTCCAAAAGCCACCGAGAGCCAAGAGCCAACCGGCAATAAGCAGCAAGGCGAACCGCAGACCGTCCAGCAGGATGGACTGGACCGAGAGACAACCAGAGGTAAACATACAGACAGCACTTTTAAATAACCATACGTTAAGTTCTTTGTTTGTATCCACTTTTAGCTGTGATTAACTTCCAGTTTTAGGTTTGGGGCTTTTATTTTGAAAGGATAACTTCCGGTTTCTATCTTAAGGAATGGCAGCTGAACAATGTAGCTCTTGGAATCACTTTGAAAACCATTCATATTCCTTCACTGTCTCACATTTTGTCACATTACAAACAAAAAGCACGGCGTATTATAAAGTGAAGGCAAATTGAAACATAAACAAAAATAAAAACAACTTTCACATTATTGTAGGGGCTGAATGCAAGGGCATGTTACACAGTATTATTTTTATCTGAAAATTTGGTCTGTCACAAATTTTCAGATAATTTCCAGAAGTTATTGCAATAAGCAATGATATTGTTGTTGTTTTGAGACAATTTTCAAGTAATATCATGGTAATAATCCCATAATAATGCAAGAACATATTCTCAAATGTTGATTAACTTTAAATGCAAATGGACATTTACAATTGGAACTGGAAGACACTTTAAATATCCAAAATAAATAAGAGAAAACAACAGAAACAACAAATATATTAATTATAAGGTCTCTATAAACAAATTGTCCTTCAAAAATGTGCTAGTTGAGAGCAGAACACCAGACTGAAGACTTTTATTGTCTAGGTTTTGGTAGAAAGAAAGAAAAGAAAACCAATAAATCATGCAAATGGAAATTATTGATATAATTTTACTTTATTATGCGGTTAATTGATTTATTGCGACAAGCCTTCTGAAAATATAAATTTCCTTCCACTTCCCAAACATGTGCCACTTTGGGTTTCACATAAAATCCCAGTAAAGTTGTTGAAGGTTTGAAGCCTTTATTTATTAATTTCTTTGCCTTTGGATCCTAAAGTTTGATATTTTTTTTAAACTTTAGCTTTTTTTTTTTTCTTTAAATTGTGTATTTACAGACTGACTGAGTGTATCTCCAGTGTTTTCTGTGCAGTTCTGTGGTTCAGATCTGCACATCTCTGGTTATGAATGAACTCCACAGTATCACTCTGATTTGATAATAATGTTGCTACAAAGTGTTGCTTCCTCTCAGCAACACTTTAGTAGAACAAGTTTAAAGTCTGAGGACACCTGAGATCCGGAGCGTTGTCACCAAACTCCCTGCACACATTAATAATAAAACACACAGTGTGAACTTTCCATCAACGAAGCCCTCTGGCTTTTTCCTCCCAGAGCAACATGTCTGCCGCCGGCGTCCAGACGCAGCCCGACAGACGCAGCTCCAATCTGGACCGTCGACGAGCCCGGTCGGCCGACCTGGAAAAGACGCGGCGGTCCCAGCTAACGATGGCTGCTGCTGACGACCGCTGGATGACAGAATACATGCGGTGCTTTTCTGCCCGGCTCAGGTAGAGGCCGGATCCATAAAGAACCCGCGTTTACCCAGCAGCGGACGAACATGAGGAGCTGCAGACTGTTCAGCTGATTGAGCAACAGGCTGGGCAGCAGGTTGACTCGGTGGTGAAGAAGTTAGCAGGAGAAACTAAAATTATTCAAACCCCTGGCAAAATACATAAAAGATACCAAAAGTTCCTTCTAACTGGAAGCAACGTTAGCAGAGCGTCCTCTCATCCTTAAATTCATTAATCGCGGGTCTTAAATTTTGTCTTGACAGGACTATTCAATCGCAATATATGTGGTTTATTTTTCTTCTATCAAATAAATGTTTGAGTTGCACAGACATTTTTATTCTATTCTGACTGTAGGCGTTGAGTAAGTTTACTCAATGCCTACAGTCGTTGAGTAATAATAAGCTAGCTAGTAATAAGCTAGCTTATTACTAGCGGTAATAAGCTAGCTTACTACCAGCTTAAGCTAGCTAGTAATAAGCTAGCTTATTACCAGCGGTAATAAGCTAGCTTATTACCAGCGGTAATAAGCTAGTAGTAAGCTTACTAGCTTATTTTGCATCTGTAATGGAGAAGCGTATGTTCGTTTTTGCCACTGGCTCACAACCCATATGATGCTACGTAAAGTTTGTGCATAAAAACAACAACACAGCACTACTACATTAAATATGCAACTTTCTTTTGTACATTTCTGTTCATAATGGTTATTAAAATGTCTTAAAAGCCTTAAATTTGAGTTGTTGAAATCTGCAGGAACCCAGATTAAGTCTTTTTTTACTTGAATCTGATAGAAAATCTCTGAATGGAGCTAAAAGTTAGGCTGGAGCTCATCACAACAGGATAATCATCAAAACACCAGGGAAAGTCAGGCTGAAAGCTGCTCAACAACCAGAATAAGAGCTTGACTGTAAATCAAGTCTTTTCTGTTAATCTTGGAGAAGATTATGAGTAATTTTGAAACGCAATTTTTAGTAAAACAAAATAAAAGCAGATCAATACTTCTGCATCTGAAATCTCCTGTCATCACTGTATCTAAACATTATCAATAAGAGTTAAAAAGACGATGTTTGCCAACAATTACTCAGCATAATCCTGCTTGCTTCTTCACTTCAGAGGCAGCTGAGATGTAATGTTGCATCAGTGAATCTCTGCTGCTGAGGATAAAACACCAGAGGCGTTTTCACCTGCAGAAAACAGAAATACTCTTGTGGTGTAGAAAAGTAAGAAATGAAAAGATCTCAGTGTAGCTGAGCAGGAACAGAAGTCAGATGCTGCAGATGCTTTCATGTCCTGTGTGGTTTTGCCTCGATGGCAGGGATTCAGTGAGCGCTAAGCTGCCCGCTCTGCACTGCGTCTGTGTGAGCCGCGAACAAGGATCTGGGATTTCATAGAAGCTTTTTTAAGCTTTCCAGTACAGACTTTGAGAAAGTGCTAACATGCTACTGTCTGAATGTGCAGGAACTCATTTCTCCAACCGCTGTACTTTAAATGAGCTTATAAAAAGTCGTTCCTGTTTTGTTTTAATTCAACTTTTCTCTCACTCAAAGGCAGCTGAGCTTTTCCAACTCTGAGGAAACAGAGAGGACCAAATTAGACTATTTTTGATATCCGGTTTATATTTTGGGAATAAGGACTTCTAGTTTAGAGGTTAATAAAGAACAGATAAATATAACTTATCATCTAAAATCTGTATTGTATTCTAACAGAAGATATATTTACGCTACGCTGGCCTTATAATTGCTAAATGAACCTCACTTTATTTAAAACTGGAGATAAGCTGTGGAGGTGGGCGGGTTTTATTTAGGTAAGATGCATCGAAAGGGGACGTCACGTAACATTTTATCAAATAATGCTTTATTTATCTGAAAGGGAAATTTAAATGATGTCGTAAAGAAATATCATCCGAGTATCTACAAAGAATCATTGGGGGTGGAGATGCTGTGAGCAGGAAGGATCTCAGGTAGCAGTCAGTCTTCCAACACATCTGAAGAGGCTTCTGACTGAAGACTCTTTATGTATAATAATACTTTATTTGTATAGCACCTTCTTAAACAAATGTTAAAGTGCTTTACATTTAAAATACAAATGAATACATGATAAATGACACAAAAGTATACCAAATCAATTAAAATACATGACAGTGAAATAATAAAAATACAAAAGCAATCCAAATATTAGAAGCCTTTCTATAAAAGTACATTTTAACTAATTTTAACAAATGATTTAAAAGATATTTAGATATTTGGAAGGACAAACTGGGAGACATTGCACAACTGTCATGACTTGCTAACTACTCAATATCCGGGCAGAAGAGATGATACTCAACAGTAAAATCTCCTGGCTGACACCATCAGTTATTGACAAGCACTGCTAATCCACCTCATTTGCTTTTGCCACTCCATTTTAAATCGGCGAGAGAGACGTTTGAACTTCTTTTCCTTCTCTCTTTTAACTCCTCTTGGATTTGGGGTCGTAGTTCAGGCACTACTTAAGCTTTTGAGAAGCTAATTAGCTGCTCCCAGTTGTAAAGAAAAACAAAAACCTTGTTGCCATGGTTACACATTATAACAACTGTCTGAAAATGAAAAAGTAAGAGCAAAAGAATCCTTCCAGCTGCACAGCATCTGAAACCAGACATGCAACGCCTCAACCCCAAAAAAAAAGAAAAAAAAAAGAAAAAGACAAATAAATGTCTACAAAATTAACAAACTGAGGTTAAAAGGGATTATAAATTTGAACATTTTCCTAAATTTAACAGGAATAAATCTCAAAAAGAAAACCTATTGTCTGGAAACCTGTGAAATTTTTCGTCACATCTTTAAGATAATTTATTCTTTTTTTAGTTCAAAAGAGAAGGGAAAAAGATGGATCATTGCTACTAGAGATGTGCTGATCAGGTTTTTTCCTGCCGATTCCGATTCCGATCACCCATGAGGGCCGATCACC
>NW_015113579.1:20226-22101 GCF_001443285.1 Poecilia latipinna
ATCGGTGGCCGATCGATCGGCACACCTCTAATTGCTACCTTTCTTTCTTGACATTTACATCAAAATTAATTATTTTTATTTCTTGAGTTAAGCTGCCAGGATGTGCAGATGTGCAGGCATGCGGTGATGTAGTGAAGGAATAATTTGGGTAACATCTCCATGATGTTTGGATTTAGTTCCTTTCTAACTGTGGATTGTAAACATGCGTTGATGTCATTGTTGCATCTCCCCACTTTGAGGGCTAATGGTCATTATGCACCATTTTATTCAGCAAATATCCTTCTAAAAATCTGAATGCTTTTAAATTTAATATGAATGTTTGTTGATTTCACACTTGCTAATTTTTCTATATTTATGTGAATGTTTTTATAACACTGTGGAGAACCTATGCTTCATGCTGAACTTTAGTATTTCATATGACTAAGTGTCTTATAAGAAACTATTATTGATCATGCTGTGCTAGTTTTTCGTGTCTCTGTCTTACCAAAACTGAAAAAAGACATTTATCACACATTTATGAATTAAAAATTATGTTTAGTATTTTTGATGTGAGATTATTCAAATTAATGTGACCAACAAAATAGCAGGTCAGAGGTAGTCATGCATCCTACCTAAGGAGTTAAGCTAACATGCGAGATAGCTTCATCGGCATGCATGGTGTGTACGGTGCCTTGCTTAAGTATTCATACCCTTTAAACTTTGTCAGTTTGTTACAGCCAACAACTTTGGTGTATTTTATTTGTGCTATCACACGGATATGAATTGATCTAAATAATTTCATTGTAGCCTTAGCTGCATGTTTAAAACATAATATCCTATCAAAATACATCGAAATGTAACAACAAAAGAAAACCTCAAGAGGTATGAATACTTTTGCATCGGACTGTTTACACAGACAGTGACTGACAATCAGTTTGTGGGTAAAACATGTTAACCTTTAACAGTGGTGGGCACCGCTGACTAAAATATTAGTAGCACTAATCATAAACATTAGCTTTGCTAACGCACTGCACCACCATGTTAGCAATGCTAAAGTGCTAACAACAATTCATATTGATCTGCCCTTGAAAGACTACTATCCTCAAGCCCAAATTTAATCTTAACACAATTTACATGTTCTGTAACACCCTTGGACACTGTATTTGTTTGTAACTTGTTCTCTATTGTTTTATTGTGGGGGCGGGAAACAGAGGGAGACGTGAGGACATGAAACGGAAATGCTGCGCAACTGTCTTCACTCAGTTCAAAATAAGAGCATGGATATAAACGCTTACCTTCTTAAAGAATTCTTAACGGTTGATGACCAAACCAAAACTTTGGTCTGTGTCGGTTCGACAGATAAAATGTATTCAAGTGAAAGTTTACAAAACAACCAAGTAAATTAACACTGTGGAATTTACCTAGAAAAATTAATTTAAGGGAAGCTAACTGTTCTAAATATTTTCAAAGTTATCGAAAGTGATTAAATATGTGTAGCTAAAAATAAGCTCTGCTGTTAGCAGGTTAGCAAAAGTGTGCCCACCACCACTTCTTAGCTCTTGCCAAGAAATCAAAATTTGTTCCTTAAGTGACACTCTGTAAGTCCTGGTAAAATCACTGTGGTCTTTGTGTCTGTATGTATTTAATTTGTTTAGTGTTTGTATGTTTAGACAATCACAAGATGGTATCTGAGACGTTACTAAGTGAGACAATTTAAAAAAAAAAAAAGAAAGAATTAAAGAGTCGTTATGCATAGGGATGGCTGATGTGAATTTTGACAGTGCTTTGTGGGATTTTTGTGATAAGTGATTATTAAAAATAATTGTCCTCATAAACTTTAAGATGCCAGTTAAAGAAAATGTAGTTTTATCAATGAATTGCACACAACTGATTATA
>NW_015113579.1:27078-32756 GCF_001443285.1 Poecilia latipinna
CTGGTGATTCCATACTTTTTGCCAGGGGTTGTAGTTTTTAATTAGATATTTATTGATGTTCTCTTGAAAAAAAATGGACAAAATGGTTAAATTAACAATCCTGAGATTTTTTTGTAAGATTACTAGAATTTATTATCCTAAGAAATTTTTCTTGATAGCGACATGATAAATATCCACCCCTATTCATTCGACTCTCAAATTTCAGTGGTTGTGTTGGAAAATGTGATTCAGTTCAGGATTATCGACGGTAGATATTTTGAATGTTATGCATCCAAATATTTGATCATTTTACCTCCACTGATGTTTGACTTGATGCTCCATGTATTTGTAATAAAAACATGCACATATTTCCATTCACTTAAAGATATTGCTGTGAATAAGTTATTTGAATAAAATCAGATGTGTTTTATATGTGTAATTTAAGGTCATTTCTATATCAGATTTTAATTTTGATTATTTCCACATGTACTCATTTCTGTAAACATTTGACTAATTTTGTTTATTTTTGATCTGAGAACACTATCTGTAAATTGTGAATGTTACAGCTAGGAATCAGTGATCAGGCCCAAAATATGGGTGTAATAATGCACTTAGCTCTGAACATTTAGAGCCACATAAAGACAGTTACAAAGTCGGCCTTCTATCACCTGAACATTTGTACAATTAAAGGACTAATGTCAAATTAAGCTCCAGGGAAACACGTGAACGTGTTTATCTTTAGTCACATTGATTACTGCAACAATGTCTTCACAGGTTTGTCTAAATAAATAAAATTGGCTGATCAAGAATGTTGCTGAACAAACTTCCAGAAAAAAAACACTCCATTTAAATCTAGACTAAAAAAAACTTCCCTGATTAGTCATCTTTGATTAATAATTGAAACATTGAAAATATTGATGTAATGTTTGTTGCTTCATAATTGGTTATGTTATGTTTTTATTATAAAGCCTGTTGCTGAAATGTTCTGTACAAATAAACTTGACTGGACCTGTTAATCAGAAGAAAATGATGGAAGAATGGATTTCCATGTGTTTAAAAAGCAGAGGACTGAGCACACATCCCTGAGGGATCCCAGAGTCCAGCATGTTTTATTCTAATGCAAACCACATAAAATTAAATATTCTCTTCTGTTAACACCACTACACTCCAGTGCAACCAGTAAAGCAATTATTTATAAGTTTTATTTTTAGGAACATGATCCCTGTTTTTAGGGCAGGGCTGCACACCATTACCAAAATATTATTGAAACAAGTACCATTAAATTTAGCCATAAAATCTCAGGTCTGTTTGCTCAATTCCTATTATGTAGAGTTTTAAAAATACTGAAATCAAGTCACAGTTTTCCAGGCTGCATAGGTACAACCTGCATGTTTAGTCACACATCATTATTATTTTTTTTACCAAGTTTGCTTCCAAAATTTTGCCAGGACAAAACCAGTTTTGCTGCTTTGGTTCTCATCTGTGTGAACACTTTGGTTTCTGCAGCTTAGTCAGGCCGATCTCAGCCTCCTTTAATCCAATCAGGTTAAAGGCTGAGCTAATTCAGAGGACAGAAATAGATCCAGCTCTGAAGGAAAACCCAGAAAAATTAATAAAACACTTCATGTCTGTAAATCTATTTATTTACAGCATACAAAAAAAAAAAAACAAAAACAGAACATTTAAAAACCAATGAATCCACCTCAAAATAACTGAGCAGTCATCTAAAAAAGTGCAAGCATTTCCTTTTTAAAGGAAACATCTTTAAAATAATTTTTAAAAAGTAAAACATAATTTAAAAACTTTATAATTGATGAGGGATCACGAGGGAAGCCCTGCAGCCAGGATGCTGCCCAGAAGCGTTCGGTCCTTCAGAGCGTTTTCTACGTCTTTTTCATCAATTTTCAGGAACACCTGAAAAAAAAAAAAGAAGAGTTCAGTAATAAGAACAAACAAACCAGCTCACCAAATGTGCTGGAAAGGTTGACAGATCTGAGTTTATAGCACAAACTCAGACTTTCTAGGACGTGAAAACACCAAATTCTTGGAACAAAATTAGATATTTTTTATCATCTTAAAATCAGAAAGATGTACCTCTATATAATGACATTTGATTAACCAGTCACAATTATAGATGCCACTTTTGACAGATTTTTTAAAAAAATGAACTAAAACCTGTATATTTTGAAAAAATATAAAGGTTTTGTGAATGAATGTTTTCTAAAATCAAATGTTGTGAAAGGCAACCAAAACTATTTTTCCCCAATCCAACATGTTCAAAAAAATAAACCCGTCCAATCTGGCAGCGCTGCGCTGGAACTCCTCTTGGGTTGCTAGGCAACAGGGCTGGGCTCAGACAGGGTTGCTAGGCAACAGCACAGGGTCCCCTGAAAGCTCCTCAATGTGCAGGAGGTTTTTGAAACGGCTCAATTTCCAGACACCAAAACACGAACTTACTGACAAAAACTCGTTGGGTGTTTTTTAATTAAGTGCTTGGGAATTTGTTTTTGTTTTGTTTTTAGAAACCCAAATGGAAATACAAAAACATCCAAAATGCGAATTTTGTACAATGCATCCACTTTAATCATATTCTAAGGCTCCTTTAAATAACATTTGAACGTTGTTGTTCAGAGAGTTTTGTACCTTAGTGAGACGAGCCTCTTTGGCCTTCTTCAGAGCGAAGATTCCCCGACTCTCCAGCAGGCTGCACAGTGCCAAACACTCGCCCTGCCCGACTCCAGACACCTGCCTCTGGGCGCACAGGCGGCTGTAAACCTCATGGAGCTGAAACGAAAAGCAGGGTCGTTTAAAACTCATAATTCACACAATTAGACTGCAGAGGCTCAGCAGAGACGTAGGATGAGGAAGAAGTAAAGCTGGAAGCAGTGGGTGGTGCCTTTAGTAGATCCTTTTAATTACATCACACCGAATTAAAGCTGCAGTGTGTAACTTTTATAATGTTTAGATTTTTATACATTTTGTTAAAACTGTCAAAATGTCATCAGTTTGTTGTGAGACAGATAATCTGTGAAAAGATTCATCTCAACTTTCTCCCTGAGCTACTATTGCCATCTGAAGAAATGGATGGCTCCAGAAAAAAAACAACCAATCAAAGGCTGGAGGAGGGTCTTGGTGCTGTTAATCAACGACATGTACTCGCTGCTAAATGTGCTAGTAGTTAAGAAACAACTTCCACTGGAAAACCATTTTTCTGTCATCATTCATTAATGATGAGTTTTCCTAAGTCAAAACTAACTTGGAAGTAACTTTTCAGCGAGATATAGAAGATTGAAATAACCTGCCAGTCATTTCCTTTATATTTTCCCATATAAGTGAAATTACCTGCCAGTGGAACTAGCACTTTTTCATCAATATTAAGGAATTATTGACTTAAAACAATCTCCTATATCTTGCAAAACTAAGATATTTGCTCTGAAAAGTAAGGTTTGGTAAGATTTTGTATTTTTGCAGTGCAACACTTTACATTTCGATTCAGTATCTTTTAACCTGACGACCTTGAGTCATGCTCGTAGGATCTCCATCTTACCTTCCCCAGGTTCGTCTCTTTGCTCTTCCCTTTGCGGATGAGCAGCAGCAGGCAGCAAACCAGCAGCTTCTGCTGCAGAGGGAAACTCTCTCCATCCGAACCGCCGCTCTGCGACGCCATGCGGTCGCCGTAAACCTCTGACAAAACCCTCGCCACCTGAGGGAGGCCGACCAAAGACGCTGCAGGCAGACAAACTCAGTTTCAGTCACAATTATTTTACTAAACGAACACTCTGACGATTAATCGGATAAAAATAACTGCCACTTGCGCCTTTTTTATACAATATTAGAAAAAACAATAGAAAAAAAAGCAATTAAATTCCATTTTAAATAAGAGAAACATATTAATGTCTAAATTGCAGCAACATGTGGAGTTCTGGGTAGAAGATGAAGATCAATGAGTTACTAAATTAGTTGATGAATGTTTGAACAATCGATTAATCACAAATAATCTGATAATTTCAGCTGTAGCTGGTTACCAAGTTTACTCTGATGACCCCAGGTGACCTTACCTTTAGCGGAGGCCTTCTGTCTTTCATCAGCTTCTGCAATCTCGACCGCTCTCCTGGGAAGACACGGCGTTACGTCAGCCATTTTCTCTGGCGTTCCAGACTCGGGTCATTATTACCGATGTTTACCTGCAGATGTCTAGAGCCTTTCTGGCGTCTCCGGACACAGCCGATACCTTCCTGGCACAGAACTGAACAGCCGATGCGTCCAGCAGACCCTCGGCCGAAACCTTCAGAACCAAAGCAGAACTCCAGTTAGACGAGCCGAGACATGGAGAGACGCTGGTGATACCAACAGAACTGGACCAACCTTCGACAGTCTGTCCTGTATGATGGCGCTCAGCTCCTGTCGGCTGTAGGGAGCGAAGTGCAGCAGCGAGGGGCGACAGTGAGTCTGAGCCTGCAGTCTGGGCAGGATGCGATCCGTCAGGTCCAAAGCGTTGGCAATGCCTGCAGGAAGACATGAAGTCAGTGTGAAGGTCGCATGGTGGAAGGTGAGGCATGCTGTGGGCCAAACTCCTACCGATGAGACAGAGACGGGACCGCGGCAAATACGGCCATTCAAAGATGGTGTAGAGGACGTCCTGAGCTTTGCTGTCCAGCTGGTCCATCTCATCCAGAACCAGGAGCCTGAGAGGACAAAGATTAAAGATCAAACTCAAGATCTTTACCCAACAAAAAGAAAGAAATATAGAATGAAAGAAAGAAATCATATTATATTATTGTGACTTTATTCTTGCAATAGTAAAACTTTTTCCACTTATCCTTTTGTTCACACATTACCGTGTTTTCATGAATTGTCATGACTATTTTCACTTTAGTGCAACTTTTTCTTCAAGTATTATCACAACTTTTCTCATAATCAATTATTTTTTGTTTGTTTGTTCAGTCTGGTACCAGTTCTCCGTCGTCAAAAAGCAACTAAAGTTTTAGAAAGCAGAAACTCACACTGTGGGCCCCGGGGCAGTCAGGAACCTCTGGAGGCCGCTCTGTCCACCGGCTGCTTTCAGCTTATAGGCCAGCAGCGGGAAAATGCCGTGGGAACTCCGCAGACTCATGCAGTTCACCACCACCGTCTTTACCGTTGCGAGCTCAGACTGGAGGACGGAAAAAACCCGAACATGTTACAGAGGACAAAATAAGGACAAGCAGATTAAAACTGGGTAGAATAATCTGCCCCAACTCACCTTCATCTCCTGGAGGATGCAGTTCAGGCAGGCGGTCTTTCCGGTCCCCGGGGCCCCTGAGATGTAGAGGCTGCTGGGGACTCGCTGCAGCACGTTGTCCTCCAGGAAGGAGCGGATGGACGCCTGCTCAGCGTCTCTGGACAGGAGACACTCGGGGATGGCGGTGTGCAGCGCCTGCTTCACGCTTTGAAACCTCGACTCTGCAGAGACACGGGAGGTCACAGATTAGAAATAAATCTATTCTGCACTTTTTTTTTTTTTAAACTGACCTGGCTGTTTTTTACGCTTTTCGAAGGGGACGCATTATGCAAAGATTCACATTTTGTGTGTTTTTGTGCTTCCGTTTGGGTTTCTACTGCTTCCAAAAGCAGCCAAAGTGCTTAAAAAAAAAAAAAAAAAAAAAAAAAAAAAAATTTTTTTGCAAAAAATTTATTTTTTGGGCCTTTAAAAAAAAAAA
>NW_015113579.1:35909-50959 GCF_001443285.1 Poecilia latipinna
TGGTGTTTTTTTGTTCCGTTTGGGGTTCTAACTGTTCCAAAAAAAACCAAAATGGTTAAAAAAAAAAAAAAAAAAAAAAAAAAAAAAAAGCAATTTTTTGGCAATAAATTAATTTTTGGTGCCTTGAAAATGAAACATTTCAAAAACTTCTGGAATGTAACATCACAAATCAGCAGGCACTGCCCCTCACCTAGTAACCCCAGCTAAGACAGCCCGTTGCCTAGCAACCCCAGCAGAATTCCACCCGTCACCTAGCAACCCAAGCTGAGTCCCAGAACATTTTGTCACTTGACTTCAGAAAAGAAGATGCTTTATTGAACTCCAAGGGGAAATTATTTATTTGCTGTTAAATATTAGAACATATAAATGTAAACATTAGTGATAACATTTATAATACGTGAAATTACAACTAGTGTAAATATGATTGAAATATGAACTAAGTTAAGTAAAATAAAATAAAATAAAAAACTCATGTACATTAAAATATGTGGATATAAATGAGTTCAGAATTTTGACCGAGTTTTAACGGCTGCTGGAAAAGACAAGTTTTTTGTTGTTGACTTTCTATCCTGAAACTACATGCTGTATTATTAGCTCCATTTCTGTTTTTCAAAGATGTACGGTTGTATAATTGGGCGTCTGTTTGCAGCCATTTTAATATGCAAGTGTAAATGTTGAGCTCGGGGGGGCGTAACCAGCGGCAGCTTATGTGGATTTAAAGTGGCAAGACGCCCTAAAGCAGCTCATTCTGAAAGGCAAAACTGACCAGGCCAAGGATGATTTTGTGCAAGAAATATAATAACCGTTTTGTACAGCCCATAGACTTTTCCTTACATGTTCAGTGAACTATAATAAGTCAACTTTAAAGATAATTTTCAGCTCAGAAAAGTTCTTACTGTCAGCAAACAGGTGGGCAACAGGAGGCTTCTTCTCTTGGCTGTGCAGGACGGGAGTCCCAGGAGGCGTTTCCTGTTTGTTCGGAGACAACTTGCTGGTTGGAGAGTGCCGCTGCTTGGCTGCCTGAACTTCACATGTTTGCAAGTTTTCGTCAAAGCCGAGTTTACGTGGCGTTGCCGGATTGGGTCTGTTCTGCTTCAGAGGGGAACACTGCACGTTGCAGCCATTGTCGTCACCTTCAGAAAGAAAACAGAATAAACTGAAAATTAATGACTAGCATTACAAAATATCTACCGAGTTTGACCTAGGAATCCAAGTTATTGATTAATGAGGAAATCTAAAGTTGATCAAGCTCATTAATCAAACAACAATTAACTGATAAGCAGACATTTGTTTTTCCATAATATAAAGGGATACATTTTTAATAATATGCCAAATTTAAAAAAACATTACATTTTGTCAGTTGTACAAAATGTAATGTTTTATGCATTACATTTTGTGGTTTTATTCAGAAACAATGGTTTCTGAATAAAATAGTGGTTTTCTGTTTCATTCAGAAAACCATATTTTCTGTCTTTAGTGGTTTTCTTACATTATTAATCTTGGACATATTTATAAAATATAACAAAACAGTTATTAGGTTGCTGTGTAAAAAAAACAAATGAAAGGAATAAAATATGTGAAACACTTAATTCCCCATGAACAAAGAGATATTCCCACAGAAGTACCGTCTGTTTTTGCTCTTGAAGGAATGTTACATTTTTTCTCCATTAAGCTTTTTAAAATCACAACAGCTCACAAAATCAACCCTGTTTATTGGCATGTTTTTTTTCTGCGTCTCCTTGCTTTTCATCACATTCTCTCCGTAGCAAATTAGTGATTTTTAAATGTGAAGTTGTCGTTGTCATGAAGTTCGGCTGAATGAGCGTCATTACTGTAGAACTTAAACAGCTTGTCGAGTGTTTATATTTCAGAACAACTTAGTTTGTCGAGTGTTTATATGTCTGAACGGAACCTCATAAAATGCATTTTTCAAACACCGGACTCCCGTTTGGACCGTTTCTCTCCCCGTTCTGCGATACCGCCACCATCTTTAATTTCTGTACCAACGGTTCTGCTTATTGATGTCCAGCGGCGCCCTCTGCTGAATGGAGGCCAAACTATAACACTGAAAGGTTTAAGACGGTGTTTCTCAACCCTGGTCCTCACCGCCCCCCTGCTCTGCATGTTTTAGATGTGCCTCTATTCCAGAACAACTGATTCAAATTATTGCATGACTAAATACTGCAGAAGCCTGTTAATCACCCAGAGATGCAAGTCAGGTGTGTGGCAGAAGGGAAATACCTAAAACATGCAGGACAGGGAGGCGGTGAGGACCAGGATTGAGAAACTCTGGTTTAAGATAATTTTATTAATCAATTGGAACTAATTTTAGCCTAACAAACCATTAATCGACAATCACCAGTCGATTAATTGTTTGCATCCCTAGTTCAGGTAGATCCCCGTCTCACCTGTGCGTTTCCGAGGACTGAGAGGGAGTCGGTTCTGCAGGATGGGGGAGGAAGGCGGTGTTGGTGGAGGCGCCTGTGCTGCAGATCTGCAAAGCTGATCCAATTTCTGCTTTGGAGAGGTTAGAGGGCTCTGGGCAGCAGAACATCTGGGTGACAGAAGCCTTGGTCTGTCTGACGACTGCCTCGGGGAAATCGGACCAATCCGACTCGGGGAAGGAAGCCGGAGCTCTGGCTTGTTTGGAGACAGCAATGCGACCTTTGAGGGCTGGGGTGCTCGGCAAGATTTGCGACGTGGGAACGGCAGTGGGGGCTGAACTTGCCCCTGAGAGCGAGTCCTGGGCATGTCTGGTTCTCTGATGAAAACAAAAAGAACAGAATGAGTGAACAGGATGTGGAAATGAACGATAACAGGAAACTAAATGACATTTAAAAGAAAAAAAATGTGTGTAGTTGCAATGTTGAATCTTCCTACATTTTCTCTTTCCATCATTCAAAATCAGAGATGCCCAAACTTTTAGCAACATGGGATAAAAACGTCAACAGTATTTACTGGTCAAGCCTGAAGCAATTAGTCAGTTAATCACATCGTAAATTAAAATGTGGTCAATAGTTTCCATTCTGATGTTTAATTTTTTTAAGGGAAGCTTTGTTTGGAGAGACTGCAATATCCATTTTATTTATGGTTTCAGTTGTGTGTGCGCTTTTTATTTCCTTTTCACTCGCATAAGAATACATTGAGATAGTGCGCACAACCAGTTTTTGGTTGTGGGTTTTATTTTGGAAAATATCCTCCACTTTATAATGTGAATTATTTCTAAAGTTAAGGTTCATTAGTCTTTGAGAGGTCAAACTTTTTATAAATTCATTTGCTGAAAGTTGTCTCAAAACAATAATTATTTATCACAATTTCTGGAAGAATTTATTATCCAGTGAAATTTATCATACTGAAGACCAAGAAAAAATGAAAAAGTTAAACCTAAAATCACAACCAGTTTTGTTGAGATTTTTTTCTTGCTCAACAATAAATTACACATAAATTTTTTTTTTGTAGGACATGTGTAAATCATTGTAGATCTAAACCTAAATTTGTTTTGCATGTTTTCATTCTTGAAAGACAACCAACCTCTCATCTATTTAGGGTTTTATTGAAGAAAATTAAAAAAGGTTTAGCCTGACCTAAAAAAAACAAAACATGATTTATGTTGCTATTTGCATAATATACCAAAAGATTAATACTTTGTGTTTTAACTAGCGATTTTGTGAACAGGTGTTAATATGTGGCTCATAGTTTTGTCTCAATTGTCTTCCTGTATAGTTACAAAAACTAAATCAAATTACAAAAAATACTGTAAAATTTTTCCTTCAGTTTTAAGAAACTGACAATTATTTAAAGATGAATAATACATTCAGGTGTGGGAAACAAAAAGAAGCCGTTTTATTTCACTATGAATGTTGTGCTGTTACAATTTGGGCTAAAATGGTGCGAGTAGGTCAGAGGTTACAAAAATCAGAGATAAAATAGTATCAGAACGTAACACAAGTCGCACCATCTCAATGTATTCTTACACGAGTAAAGGTAAAATAGTATCCGTTCAAGAGTGAAAACGTATTTTGTAAAAAAGACACTGCGTAACTGTCCGAATTAATATTTAAAAATCATGTCCTCAGATAGACAAGAAAATTAAAGTTTTATGCAAATTCTGGTATTTTAAAGACTAAAATACTACAGCACTTACGTAAACTAGCTAATGGCGCCAAAACAACTACATCGCCTCCAACACCCATCTACTTACGACTCTTTTTTAACTAAAATGTCGATTGTAAGCACCCATGTTTCAAAATGACCGACTTCAGCAGATGTCCGGTCACGAAAGAGCAACTTTCTAACAAAACTACCGCAAACAAATTAGACAATAAATTTGCAAACAAGTCCTGGCACTTGGAAGTGGCTTTCTTATTTCCGCCTCTTAAACAACAAAATATATGAGATTCTGCTACTTACGGGAAACACGTCGATGATGAACGCAGATTTGTAAATGGATAAAAGAAGTCCTCTTGATTCAGAGTTTCGGGTTTATTCGACGTAAAGCTGTTTGGTGTCTTCAGCTGCACACGGAGTCCGAACTGGCCAAATCTTCTCTCTAACTCAGCTGTATCTCCCGCCAGCTCTCTCTGATTGGTTCACCGCTTCAGCTTCCGCGATGCTCATTGGCTTAGCGTCACATGAGGATGTTACGTCACTGTTGCTGAGCTCACACACAGTTTGGTGGCGGGAGTTTGGATTAAATCTCCGATTTTGGCGGATTGGATTAGTCTACGTGTCAGAAGAGCCGCACTCCTAACATGTTTTTAAATAATACTGCAGGCAAAAACTGGTAATAAAATACTAATAAATAGTTGACTACATCAATAAAAATAATTGTGATGTTATTTTTCTTTTAAACTGGACTTAACATTTCTTCATACTTTAATGCTTTTGATAGTTTCAGACACAAAGTGAAAAATCATGATTAACAGGCATAAAGGCTTTCAAACATCCATCTGTGAGTAGTCTATATAATGTTTCACATTGTGATAAAGTTATTGAAATAAATTGACTATTCAATAATACTAACTTATTGAATGAGTCTTCATTAATCCCAAAGGGAAATTAAATGTCCATTGTAAGTAATTTTATCCCAGTTATTTCAGAGTTGTTGTAGATACTGATGGCTGTGAAGCATCTCCTGTAATAGTCTGCATTACGTGTCTGACTGACGTTTCATGAAGAGGCTCAGAGTTGTCCAGAATTTTCTTTATTTTTATTTGAAGAATCTTTGAATAATAATTAGATTACACTTTCCACAGCAGATTTTTAGAAGTTATGCAGCATATGGCACCAATGCATTAATACGCTTCCTCCATTTCTTCTGGGTAACTCAGATCTGAACCTTCAGTCACATAAAGATGGTTACAAAGTCAGCCTTCTATCACTTGAACATTTCCAGGATTAAATTACTAATGTCCTAGTAAGATCAGATATTTAATCAAACTGATTACTGCAAGTATCATAGATTTCCCTAAAAAGTCTTAAAACTTTAACAGTTGTATTTTATCAGTTATTAATATTTTATCAGTTAAATCAGTTTTTATTTGTATGATGCCAAATAACATGAATATGAAAATATGTTAAATATTTACTTTTAAGAAGTAAATTATTTTAATTTGTTAATAGGTAGTAGGTAGGCGCTTTGACGACATTCATGAATCAATCTGCAGTAATTTCCATTTAGTCGGCAATTTTCTTCAGAGAGCAAAAATTTCCAAATTTTTTTTCTCGTATGTTACAGAAACATCATTAAAATCAAGCAAAAACAACACGAGACGATGAATCCGATACCCTTTATCCCCTAACAGGAATGTATTTTATTGAATTTATTTCAGATGAAGAAGAAAAAAAAAAGATTAAAAACAAATATTCGCCACTTGGTTCTTGTTTTTCAGAGTGAGCAACGTGAAAACATCGTGACGGATCACTCATGCGTCAGAGGTGAGTTTACATCCAGTAAAGAAAGTGCAGGTTCAATAACGTCACCGCCATCGATCGCTCGTCTATTTATTACCTGATGGATCTTTAGGAATCATACAAAAACTAAAAACAACCAGCTGGTGAAAAACTGACATGCATCGGAGCATCATTCACCCCAACGACCGAACACTCAGAGAGGCTCCAGGTAGTCAGACTGGAGCTCACTCACTGCTGGAGATCCTTTCCTATATCACAAAAACGTATTACGTCACAAAAATAGATCAGTAATTAGGATTATCATTCTTTAGTGTAAATATACAATATTTATTGCATTTTCAAATACACTCGTTTCCTATTTTGTTTCTGGCCGTCACCTGAAAAGACAAAATAAATTGTAAAAGCCATAAAGTACCAAAGAGAAGTGAAGTCAGCCTGGTGTAAGGCAAAGAGCAGCAAGAAGCGCTGCTTCTGTGAGAAATCACCAACTAACCTCAACCTCCTCCTCCATTTCATCAATTAATCTGAGAGCGATTAGTGTTTTAAAGTGAAGTTTAGCAGATTGTAAAAAAGTAAAATATAGCACTGATTTAAACAGTTTTCTGGCACTTAGTGTTCAACGTTTTATTAGCTGCTACCATTTACAACTACAAACTGTCCCTTGCATAGAAAATAAAATCATAATGTCTCTATGGAAAAAGAAAAGAATGAATAGCTTTTAGGTTTACCTCCTAAAAGATTTCTGATATATATATATATATATGACTATTTCCTGTAAACTCCACCAACAAACTAGGAAAATCTGCAGCTAAGGGGATTTTTCACCAAACCGGTTTCAGTTCTGATTCTAGCTGTAAAAGTACATCTTTTAAAACTGTAACTTAATAAAAAGCAATGCTTCATTGCCCATAAGGAGGTAAATTAGCACTGGAGATACATCTGATGCCTCAGGTTCGTCAGATTTAATGTCGCCAGTCAGTGAACTTATAACTGCACTGCAAAAAAGGACAATTTTACCAAGTATTTCTGGTCTAGTTTCTAGTGCAAATATCTTAGCACACTTGAAATAAGTCAAAACTGAACTTACAAGTGACTTTTCAGCAAGAAAAGTTTTGTCTTATTTCAAGTATACCAAGATATTTCCACTAGAAATAAGAAAAATACTTGGTAAGATTTAGTTTTGTTGCAGTGCTGTTGGGCCTGGTGTTTATAAATCTATTTAATCAGGATGGAAGGCAGGATGTTGGCAGCTCAGACAGAAAAAAAAGAAAATCTCTGGGATTGGTGTCAATAAAGTGCCTCAGATATTGTACAGTTGGAGCCGGTTCTCTGTGGAAAAACAAACTGGATTGTAATAGAACCAGTAAGAACTGGAACTGCTTTGGTGGAAAACCCCAATAAATCCTCTAACCTGGTTCGGGTTCTTGCTTGACTAAACAGTGACGATCCGGTCACTGTAACGTCACTGAACAAGCTTATGTTACACAAACGCTACTGAATAAGAAATATTTTATCTCTAAAGTGCATAAATCAGCATCATGCACAGTGTTGGTTTTAGCGGTTAAGGTGAAGTGCAAAAATCGCCTTACGACGGAAAAAAAAAAACATTCAGAAAGAAGGAAAAGTGGAAAAAAGGAATGCATTCCCTCTCCAAATGTAAAAAGTTGACAGCATCAAGATGTAAAACTCTATTCTACATACGGAGCAAAAATAACGTGACTCAAAGAGCTTTTGGCACGCAGAAAAAAAAAAAATAAAATAAAATAAATTGGCTGCAAAGGAACACCGTTACCTGGCAACGGGAACGGCGATTAACCAAAAACCTAAACAACAACCCCACATCTGTGGGCAAAGAGCTTCTCAGAAACATTTAACAACATAGCTTCCGTTTATAAAGTTGATTTTTCCCCCCCCAAAAAAACATAATAATGACACCCCAAAAAAAAAAAGAAAAGAAAAAAAAGCCAAGATAAGAATTGAGAAAAATCATAATAGTTGTCATATTAAAAGAATAATTCAGAGTTTTGGTCCTGATATGTCGTGTCGCGTCCCATCGTTGGAGGAGGTGGAGCTGAGCAGAGTCGGCGGTTTTGTTCTCTCATGCGGTGTCAAAACTTTACGTAGTTTGTGCCGCGGTGCGTCCGGCTGGCTTAGCGTCGTTTCGTGTGTAGTGTGTCTAAGATTCGCGTGTCTCTCCACCGCACCCTGCTGGCTCATTATGTCCTCTGACACAGTTCAAGTCCTGAGTGGAAACTGGTTCACCTCCCCACAGGCGGCGCTGGAGGAGCTCCTCTCATCACTCCTGGGCACAGAGAAGCAGAAACGACCATTACCATCCATCCACCCACCCACTTCCCCGTTGATAGGCTAGTTACCTTAGCAACACAGATGACACACAGCTCTATAATACGACAGCTGCGTTTTCATTGCAAATGTGAGAAAATTTGTTTATATTCTCATAATGTAGAAAACAAATTCTGCAATTGCAGTGTTTTTATTGAATAAAAAATGTAATTAAAATGACGTGTGGATAAGCTTGTTCACTCTATAAGTCGATAAAAGCCCAATTTTATGGCCAATGCAAATGCAGCTAACGTCACTCTGAACCCAAGCAATGAACAAACGCTTGAAACAAATCGATATGTAGGGGTGCTTAAACTTTCTCCAGCTGAACAGAAACAAAACTGTAGTTATTATCTTTGGACCACAAGAGGAACGATCCAGAGTCAACACCAAGCTTTAAGTTATTACAGGTAGAAACCAGCGATCAGGCCGAAACCTGGTGACTGACTCAAACCTGAACCTTCAGAGCCACTTAAAGACGGTTACAAAGTTAGACTTTCTATCACCCAAAGAACTCCAGGATTATACAAATAAAACAGGAAGAGAAAAAGCACAACATATTATCAATAATTGCATAGTTCAACCCAAAGGAATGTGCAACTAAGTAGGATTAAAAAAAATACAATATTAGATTTGATAAAAGGAATGATAATTACTTTATTATTATTACTTATTTCAGGATTAGGTCTGGCTGCACAATCCTCATATCAGATGTCAGTAGGGATTTGTTTTCTAAAAGAAAATGTTTTTATGTTTTCTCTCCGCCAGCAGGGGGCACCATCTCCATTTTGGCTCAAAAGCTCTTGACCTCTGCTTAATGCAGTTCCCATTTTGTGTCTGTCAATTTTTACCATTTGAGTTTCAGTGTGTTTTATTCATTTACCAGCTCTTCTTGCTGCTGCTGCACTATAAGTGTTAAACTGTAATAACTGAACTGTGGGTGCAGACGTACCCCTGTCAGATTTGCTGGGGTAAGTCCTGTTGGAGGGCCTGAACTCCTCAGGAGGTGGAAGATCTTCAATGGGGTGGAAGTTGAACTTTGACTCAAAATCATCTGAGGGAAGAAAAATATATGATAAAGGAGAATTAGATCGTCAGCCTGATGATTAAATCGTCAGCCTGATGATTAAATCGTCAGCCTGATGATTAAATCGTCAGCCGGATGATTAAATCGTCAGCCTGATGATTAAATCGTCAGCCTGATGATTAAATCGTCAGCCGGATGATTAAATCGTCAGCCTGATTAGGATGATGATTAGAATGTTGCAACGGATTCCTCCGTTGTTGCAAACAACAAAGGAGGAAAACAAATGACTGACTGTTCACTTCGCTTTACAGGAACTCTACTGTGTTTACTTAAAAAGTCCGGTTCGGGGGTGCTGTGGTGGCACAGGGGCAAAGCACAACCCACGTATTGAGGCCTTAGTCCTCATGCCAGTGGTCGCAGGTTTGATACCCAACCTGGCGACATTTGCCGCATGTCTGACCCCTCTCTCATAACCCTCTTTCCTTTCAAACTACTTTCTAATAAAGGCCACTAGAGCATTTAATGAGAAAAAAAAAAAAAGTCAGTTCATTTGAAGAGGCGTGAACGCAGCGAGCTCTGGTCCGCCTAAAAACCAAGGTCTGGGTTCAGTTGAAGTGAACTCTGGTGTGGTTTGAATGCATGTATGAACGGCAAGCAAACTGGAGATCACTTAAAAACCAGGAAGTGGACGACAGAGCAGGGTATTGTGGGTAAATACAACCAAAATAAATGAGAGAGTTTAACGTTAAGGGGAGAAACGGCTCTTCGTCTTTTACCAAAGATCCTACAACCATTAAAATCTGATGCTGCTCCATTTTGTTCATATCCTGTATAGAAGAAAGTTGTGCTCAGCGTCTTCTTCAGAGGTTTTTGTGTCGTTTCCTTCAGCAATTCTTGGTGCAGCGCCCCCACATGAGAGGAGGGGTAAGGAGGTTTTTCAAAGGGTCTGCATTGTTTGACACAGTGCAGTGTGCCAAATTGAGTTTACCAGACTATCAGGTGTGAAAACAACCCAAGTTCAGTATTTAGTTTTTTTTGTCCTGTAAGTGAGCTGGTCTCTGCTGCATGCTGCTCTTAAAGGGAAGTGTTTAATTCAGATCAACTCCTTATAAGCATGTGAACACATGCTAGTACTCTAAGAACTGTCGCTGTACTCCTGATTTGTGCGAACAGCAGGAAACAAAAGCCTTGTTTGCATAGCTGAAGGAGGACATTTGACTATCCACGACTGCTCACCGCTGACAGCTTCAACACATCAAGATCACAAACAAAACAGTTCACCAGCAGAATAACTGGTTCCATTTAGAAGACTCACATGGACCAGTAACAGCGAGTAATGAGATGATAATAAATCAAGCTCTGAATCTGGAACAAGAACCGACTGTTTTCTGATTCAGAGCTTTTTTTTAAAGGTTTTGTTGTCTCCTGTGGCCTTTATTTGAAAGTAGTTTGACAGGAAAGAGGGGGAAGACATGCAGCAAATGTCACCAGGCCGGGAATCAAACCTGCGACCACCACACACCCTAACGCCTCAATATGTGGGTCATGCTTTGCCCCTGCGCCACCACAGCACCCTGATTCAGAGCTTTAAAACTGATCTCAAAGATATTACAGCAAGCTACAGAGAATAAAAGTCTACTGTCTTATAGTGAGTTTATAAAAACTTTACCAGGAAAAACAATGTTACTTCAACACTAATGTCAAGTTTAGTTCAATTCAAAAAGGGAAATTAAATGCTGTTGTAACTCAAACTATCAAAGTTTATTGAAAGAGTTGCTGCAGATTTTGATAGATCTCCTGTAGCAGTCGGTATCTATCAGTACAGTCCTACTTGCAGCTAGGACACACGATATATCATTGTCTATCATGTGATAGACACACTATAGATCATGATTGTCTATCATCATGTATTTATCATGTGATAGACACATGATCAAACTGATAGATCTATCAAACTGATGATAAAAAAAAAAAAAGAGATTTGCTGGAATCTGATTTTCCATCAGATTTTTCAACATCTGATGGAAAATTTAATATTCCAATATTAAGTGTTTATCGCTCAAACTCTCAAGGCCAGCAGGAAAAGTTGGTGGAATCAAGTAACTAACCGACTCTTTGGTTACCTAGCAACTCAGTCATTCTTTGGTTGCCTGGCAACAACTTGCTGAGTAACTACCACAGAAGCAGTTTCACTTTGCCTCATAACTGCTTAAAAATAAACAACGGCATGGAGTGAAAACTGTGGATAAAACAGGAACCAGTTTGGTAATTTTTCACATATTAAAAAATAAATAAATAAAAATTATCAATAATTATCGATAGACTGATATCAGGGTTTCCGCCAGTGTATGAGCCTGGTGGCTACCAGGCTCAATTTCTGCCCCCAGCAGGCTAAGCTTTCTTTGTTTATTTGTTATAGTTTTCTTTATGCAGCAGTAACAGTCGTAGCAAAGACGGGTCAGAGTCTGTTTGGTGAAACACTTGGAAGCACAGCTGGTCAGTATGTGAATAAAAACAAATAAATTAAAAGACACCAACAGGTCCAGTGTCTATTTTTATTCAGTGCAAACAACTTAATTAGGACAAAATAACCAAAGTGCAAAAACTTGATATTTATTTTAATTGTATCGTTTATGTTTTTTTTAAATGATTTTTTAAGACCATCATTGGTGGTTAGGTATTGTTAAAAATCTCTTACAATAACACATCATTACTGAATCATATTTTCAACTTTCTGTCAACTTTAAACATTTTTTTAATTCAAAAACACAATGGGCCGTTGGATGACTGTCCTAGCGACTCTTAGCTAGTTTTCTGGTGAAACCCTGGTTATGAAATACTTAAATCATGATGCAGCCATGTTTTGTGTCTACATGTCATTTTATAAAGGACATAACATGCTTATGTTACTTTTACATTAACATTTGAGGTGGTGTTTGTACTCACCCATGATGGATTTGGAGGAGGGGCCCGTGGAGTGGCCGTTCCTGAAAGGTGGAGGAGGAGGAGGAGGACCAGCCGGGGTCCGGGAGGATGAGGAAGACAAGAAGGGTGATGGCGAGGGGGGCGGCAGGGGTTTCACCCGGCCGTGTTGTTCTGAAACTCCAGTACTATGGCCGCGGTACGGGGGCGGCGGAGGAGCGTCTCTTCCACCATTACGAGAACTGGAAGGAGGCAACTGAGGGGCTGAGGTGAAAACACAAATTAAACTTTTAGGAAGATGTTGATGAAACTCCAATAAGTTCATAGTTTAGCTTAAAGACATGTTACTATATAATAAAATGCAATAATCCAGAAACATTTCGGAAAAGACAAAAAACAAATCAGAAGATTGGTTGCTTAACAACATGCGTAGCCTAGCAACATGTGAGGTTTAGATGATAGTTGAGAGACCACGCATGTTTCACTTTAAAAATCAAAGACGTTGTAAGTAATTTTCAGGTAGTTTTCCTTTTCAAAGCAGTCTGAACGCCCCAATTCAGATCTTTTCACCCACTTCCAGAGACATTAGAAAAAGTACATCCAATCTTATCTACCTCAACAAAAGTTAAAAAAATAAAAAGTCAGTCTCTGTCCTCTTCTGCTCTCCTGTCAGAGAGATTTGACCAATTAACTTAAATGGTTGACTTAACTGCACATTTGCATGTTTAAGCTTCTTTTAACAGTGACGGCAAAGAAGGGCTAAAGAGACGATTTGGTAAAACGGATGGAAGTGCAGTTGGTCAGTATGTGGAAAAATAAACAAAAAGACACCAGGCTTATTCACTGTAACAACTGCCTGTTTTCCATGCCAACAAGAGACAGGTCACAGATTTAGGATTGAAAAAATTTGAACACTTAAATTAGGATGAAACAACTAAAGTGCAAAAACTTTATAATAATTTTAATTGCTTTGTTTCTTAATGTTGACCTTTTTTTAAGACTGTATCGTTGTTGTTCAGGTATCGTTAATCTCTTCCAGCAACACATAACTACAGAGTCGTAGTCAACCTTCCTGTCAACTTTAAACATTTCTTTAAGGTTTTATTGGCTCTAGAGGCCTTTACTTCAGTTGCCAGACAGGAAGACGGGTTATGAGAGAGAGGGAAGACGTACGGCAAAGGTCATCAGGTCAGGACTTGACCCTGTGACAGGAACGTCGAGGACTAAGGCCTCCACACATCGGTCGCGCTTTTCCCCTGCGCCGCTGCGCCTCAACTTTAAACACTTTGTAACTCAAAAACACGACGGGCCGGTGGATGACTGCACTAGCGCATCTTAGCCAGTTTTCTGGGAACCTCTGTGCACCCGTAGTAAATATATTTGACTTGCTGAGAAGTTGGTACCTGTTTTGCGTCCAGGTGGCTCTCTGGCCGGCGGTGGCGGTCTGCTGACCTGCTGGGAGGAAGAAGGTGGCACCAGCGGCGGTGGCGGGGCGTGGTTACGACCTTGGCCGCCGCCTCCTGACGTCTGTTTTTTGCGTAGCGAGTTTTTTCTCTGAGGAAGCTCTGGAGCCCCGCCGCCGTCTACCTGCGACGGCCCGTTGGCGGTGCCGCTCGACCTGTAGGGCGGAGGAGGCGGTGGCATCGACGAGCCGCCGCTTGGCGGCTTGCTGGAGGAATGATTCGACCTGACGTTGCTGCTTGAGGAAGAGGAGGAGGAGGAGGAAGAGCCTCTGCTGGGTGTTGGAGGAAGAACTTTGTCTCTATTGTAGGACGGACCTTTCTGGTTCGGGGTGGGAGGAGCGTTGCCACGGCCACTTTTGTTGAAGGGGGGAGGAGGAGGAGGAGCAGAGGTGCTGTGCTTCATCCCGCCGCTGGAAGAACTGTTGCCGGCGGGGCGGCTGATGTCCGGCAGCGAGGGGCGGTGGGACCGCTGGTGGTCCGATGAAGACGGCTTGTTGGCCAAGTTGGGTGAGGTGGAGCCACCGCTGGGGGGGCGAGGAGCTGCGGGTCGTGACCCCGGAGGTCGAAGGGCAGATCTGCCGACTGAACCAAAAGCTGAACCATCTGGATGAGCGAGAGGAGAGGTCGACTTCATGAAATGGAGATTTACACGAGGGAGGCACTTTTTCACTTCTGATACCGATACAGAGGTTTGATACGGCACAGAAAAAACACCAAATCTTAAGTTTTCAGGCCAGTTTCACTTTATTTTGGCAAATGATCACCGAGTGTCTTTAGTTCAGTTTATACTGTTAATATTTCAGTGCCCTTGAAATAAGACAAAACTAACTTAAAGGTGCTTTTCAGTAAAACATAGGAGCTTTTTTAACTCAGTGATGAAGCTACTCATTCTATTGGGATTATTATTTTACTTCTTGTTATAAGTTAAATAATCTGCCAGTGGAACCATTTTGCTGAAAAGTTACTAGTCATTTTGTCCAGAGATGTATCAAACTCTATAATCCATCAGATTATTAGTAAATTACATATTCTCATACATAAATCAGCTCTGAAAGTGTTAATTAAAAACAGGTTTTTTAGTTTAAAGTGGTAACAGAGCCTGAAGACATTCAATGTGATCTTCAGCTTTAATTTACACAGATTACCTGGGAAAACTCTGCAGCCTGCATTGAAAACATCAGAAATGGCTTTTACCTCCAACTGGACGTAATTTTGGAACGCCTCCTTGGAAAAGCGCTCCCATTCCAACCGGGCCTCCACCTCCAAAACCGCCTCCGCTACCTCCTCCTCCTCCTCCTCCTCCTGCCCCCCCACCGATAAGCTGGTTTGCCAGTATTGCCAGCGCCACTCACGGCTCCATTTGCACAATCGCTCCACTGTTG
>NW_015113579.1:54072-143320 GCF_001443285.1 Poecilia latipinna
CACCTCCTCCTCCTCCCCCTCCTCCTCCTCCGCCGCCACCTCCACCTCCTCCAGGTTCTGGTAAAAAGATGCAGTAAAATGCATTAAAGCTATTATTAAAGTATTACTACTAATATCAAACTCTATGATGAATATTTACAGGTGAACAAAAACATTTGCAGTCAGTGTTTCCATGCAGTTTGGGTGATGAGAAAATGAGTGGACGGCGTCAGATCAGGAATGTAAGGATGCATTCAGATCAGAATTAGCCAGCCACATTTGTTTATTAGTATTCTGTTTGCATATCCAGGAAGCTTTATTGCCGGGAAGACTGTGCAGTGGAGTGCTTGTTTGGCCAAATGTGGAGCAAAGGGACCTTTAAAATGCAAGTTTCTCCTCATGTATCGAACATAAAGTGCTCCACTCTTAAGCTGCTTTGGTTCAGGACCGATTGTGGAAATGTCACATGGGTTTGTCGTTTCAGGAATCTCTGCAGGTTTATGACAGAACCGTTTTGTGGAAGAGACGTTTGACACCTTCCACCCTAATCAGATAATTATCTTTAAATCCTGTGAGATCAATTTTTATTTGATTCAGGTATGCAGGATCAGGAATCCATTTTAGGCTACATTCACATACAAATGAAAACCCAAATCCGGATTTTTCAAAGCAGTCTGAACGACCCAGTTCAGATCCATTTTGAACAGAGAATGTAGCTGAACAGAAAGAAAAACAAGTGCACTTGGCTACATTTACTATTTCAGGGTTAACATCTTATTTAGTAGAGATTATTAAAGTAGTCCAGGCAGCTAAATTACTCTTTTTTAAAGGGTAAAAAATAACAGATGACAGAATGGCATACGCTAAATGCTAATTTCCACACAGAACAGATTACAACTGATCAGTCAGCAAGCATGCAGAGACATTTTAACATCTTTGGTAAATAGGTAAATGGAGTCTAAAGGGGTCTACCAGTCAGAGAAAAGGATGCAGTCTTAGTGCTACTCACTGTCCAGTACTGGAGCGCTGCGGTCATTGACTTCAGTGACCTTCTTCAGCTTGGCTCCTTTGCAGATGTCTGACAGCAGGGCTCCACGGCCTTTCGTCTCCGACGAATTCAGCTTCGGAGGCGTGGTGTTGGCCTGGGGAACATGTTAAAGGGGGATTTATTATGCTAAATTCACATTTTACATGATTTTAAACTTTCATTTGGGTCTCCACTGCTTCTAAAAACAACCCAGCTGATCTCTGGCAATAAGTTCACATCTTTTGGTGTCTGGAAAACACGTCAAAAACCTCCTGACTGTTCAGTCACATTTGACGAGAGCGGCGCCGTTACCTAGCAACTCAAGCTGAGCTCCAGCACGTTTGGTCAGCTGGTTTTACTGTGCAGCACTGTACAATGGCTGCTGGAAAAGACGACTGTTTTGTTGTAGACTTGCCGTCCAGAAACTGCTTGCTGCATTCTTGTTGGTTGTGCAGGAGGGTCTACTTTTCAAAGATGCATTGTTGAATAATTTAGCATTTGTTTGCAGCCATTTTCCCAAGCGAGTGTAAGCATTAAGTTAGGGGGCGTGGCCAGAAGTAGTACATTGGATTTAATGTGACACGACACCCTAACATATCTGAAAATAGGCAGAACTGACCAGACTGGAAGCTCATTATCTGAGAATGACTTTGTGCAAAAAAGCAATAAACGTGTTCAAGGAAGCATAATAGGCCAGCCTTAACAGTCACAATATCATATTTCTGTTTCCTTCATTGTTTCCTTGAGCAGAAAGTCTGTCGACAAGACCTGAATGGGTACAAATGGGCAACTTAATCTTGTTTTTGCTTTTTTAGACTCCAAAACATATCATATTTCCTTTTTCTCTGCCTGTTAAGAAACTAAAGCAAGCACATTTCTGAAAAACATTCTTTTAATGATTGACTGTAAGTGTGTTGTCGTAGCAGAACCAGCCATAAATTCACTTTGATTGCAAGCTAGCAGTAAAAAAGAAAAAATATATGCGTTAGTTCCAGTCACTCACCTGACTAAAGGTTGGGGGAGGTGGAGGGCCAGGTGGAGGGGGGGGAGGAATCGGCATCCTGTCCCTCTACTGGCAACTCTCTCTGGAGGTCAAAGGCCAATGGAGTTACTAACTCCTGAATGATGGCATACACCGACTCTCTAGAAAACAAAAAATACACGTTTAAACTTACAAAGTTAAAGTTTAGACAATTATTCAACCCTGACGCTGCGTTCTCCATTTCAGCAAATGCAAAACACAGGCATTTGGAAACCTTTTAAGCACAGGTTTTTAAATGCTTAACAGAATGTATAATCAGCCAATCACATCGCAGTAACTCAATGCGTTTAGCCGTCCAGGCGTGGTGGAGACACCATCTTGAAGTTTAAAGCGGGAAAAAACAGGGATTTAAACCTGCAGTATGTAACTTTTATAAATAATGGAGTTTTGTTTTTTTTTTGTTTGTTTTTTTTACACATTTGTTAAAAATGTCACCATGTCATAACAGAATAACACGAGAGATAATCTGTCAAAAGATCAATTTTCTCCACCTCCTCCCTGAGCTACTATAGCCATCTGACGAAATGCATCACTCCCGACCAAAAACAGCCAATGAGAGGCAGGAGGAAGGTCTTAGTGCTGTCAATCACCCTCATGTACTGGTTGATGAATTTGCTAATGGTGGAGAAACAATGGACCCTTACAGGAAATCCGTTTATCTGTCATCATCAGTAGTCATGCTAACTAGCCTTAGCATTCATAACATGCTATGCTAGCAGCAGCGTAGCAGAGAGCAATGTGGAGAGAGGAGAGGGTGATTGACAGCACTGAGAACCGCCTCCTGGCTTTGATTGGTTGTTTCTAGACGGCAATGGGAGATGGCAGAGGAACTCAGTTTTCTCAGACTATCTGTTTCGTACCGTCATGACGTGGTGATAGTTTCAACAAACGTCTAAAGAAATGTTTATAAAAGTTACTTTACATAACTGAGCGTAGCATTTTAAAAGCCAATGATGTTCTGGGGTTTACAGGCAATCATTTAAAGGTTACAACAGGTGGTCACAAAAATAAAATAAAACAGAGCATAAGTAGAAGGGGCTAAAAAGTCTTTCCGATGTCAAAAGTCAGACGTGAATGAACAGATACTCAAGAGCATCCTAAATAAGTTATGCTGTAAACAATTACAAAAGTCCAAACTAACAATCAGAATAGAGAAAAAAATGGATTCAAAAGGGCGGCATCACATATTTTCCAGGCAAGCCGTCCTTGCAGTTGCATAAAACTGCATCCATTTGTTTACATTTGATTGTAAACAAATAGAGTGGATAACGCAGGAACAACTGCACCACTGTTTACTTTCCTGTTAATGTTACTCTGCACCCTGCATTCTCATATTTTATTCCATCCAATTCAAAGTTCATTCCAAGCAAAACAACATGGTTTGTTTGCACCTGCAAGTTTGCTCGCAACATGGGTACCTGTGTGCAGGCATTGCAACACGTCACTGAACTAACACTGTAACCCGAGAGCAGCTTAGATGGCAGAAATGTGACAAATATATCAGTTCTCTGGAAGAAACGCACTCCCATTTTTCCTGAAGAAACAAGTTTACACTCACATCAAACTTCAAGCAATCTACTCAAATCTATCAAAATAATGTTGAATCGTCAAAATAAAACAGATAATGTTCTCTGCAAAACGACATGCTTAGGATAAATATCAAGCTCAAAATGCAATCAATTAAAATGCATATCTTAATCAAAATTTAACAATTTATTTGTTCCTGTTAGTTTATATTTGTGCTGCAGTGAAAAGATTATCTGTAGTCACATCATACATATTATTACAACAGTGAATAAGGGCCAGTGAAAATAGAAAACGAAGTTAAGTTCTGCCTTCCCTGGCAGAAAAAAACAGACAAAAAATACTTGGAAATTTATGAGTTTCAAAAGTTGATTTTTTTTTTTAAATAAAAAAATAAAGAAAAATGTGGAAATTTCTGATATTAATCTCAAAAAGTCTAAGTTCCAGAAAACGTTCGACTTTTCAAACTGAGGAGTGTTTCTTTTCCATCTCAAAATTTCTGAAATTCTTCCAGAAAATTTTTCACTTTTCAAGCTCATTAATTTCCACCATTTTCTAGAAAATGTCTATAATTTTTTGGCAGAAATGTCCTTTTTTATTTCCTGTCTGCAGTGGCCCTCATCCACCATCGTACATTATACATAAACATTCCAAGTGGTACTAATGCTAAGCTAAGCCAGTTTTACTTGTAGTCCTCAATTATCTTATGGAAACTGAATGTGTTTTGACGAGTTGAATCACTTCCTGCTCCTCTACTTTCACATTTTCCAGTTTTGACCGACCGTCATTCCTACCACGTCTCTGTGATGGACTGCAAAGCATTTTCGCTCCTGTTTTTCATACCACAAAAATAATGTCATGATTCTCGTCCCACCAGCTTTACTTTCCTTAAAAAACACATGAGAGACAGACATGAAGCAGAGTTTAGGTAACCGTGTTGCCATGGAGAAGGAAATTTATAAAAACCGCAAAATTAGATTGTGGGTCATGACATAAACAAAGATGAGTAAAAAATTTTGCATTCAAATTTCTCAATGATTACCAAATGAAGACATTGGAAATGATCAGCCCTGTTGTATTATTTGGAAGATCAAGGCCAAACACATACATAATAATTATTATTATAAATCCATATTATTTGGATTGTTTTAGTCTCAGCATTACGGAAGAGGATTAGGGCCACTGGGGGGGAAAAAATCTGACTTTAATCTAGAAACTCTGATTTTAAAAAAGTCATAATTCAGACAGAGATTAACACCAGAGTTCATAGACTGAAGTCAGAATCTAGGAACTCTCAAGTCAAACGGTAAATATGAGGAAAAATATATATATAATTCTGATGAAAAGAGTCAGAACTGAGAGATTAATTCAGGATTATTACTTTAATCTCAGAACTATTAGGGAAAACGTAATTCTGAGAAACAGAATTCAGAGATTAAAGTAAGAAAAACTAGCAAAAATTAATAAAAACTAACTAAATTAGTCAAAAATAAAAATAAAATAAAATAAAAATCCCAAAACTATTCTAACCCTGTCATGGTGATTTAGATGCCACATGCTACTTTAAATATGAACATTCAGACACGATGAAAGTATCTAACAGAGTGACGGTGCAACGTGTCTGAGGTCACTGGATCTCCCCAAACCAGTTTAGGCCTTAAGCTGGTTCATGCCTGCAGCGCTGGCCCCTCCCTCACCCAGACGGCACGTGGCTGTGGGGTTTCTGCAAGAAACGCTGCAGGAATCTCACCAGTCAAGTCCAGTCGGTGAGGCGGTGTAAACGGAAAAGCACAGCAGCAGAAACGTCGGGGTCAGGGATGGGGGCATTTTACAAACCAACTCACTCAGAGCTGTGAAAGCACTGGATTAAGTGGATTAAGATTAATCCCTTTGATCATTTTACATGAAAAGTATCTGAGGTTTGAGTCGGGCTTCAGACTTTTGACGCACAGCATACGTTAAGTATGTTAAAGTTAATGTGCGGCATATCTTTCACACCTCAGTAAAGACCTGATTAGAGCTGAAAACAATCAGATTAATCGTGAACAACTGATTATTAAAATCATTGTAAACCAATTTAGTTATCAGTTAATTGTTAACTGGAGTGTACATACTTGGCCTTTGCTGGAAAAACAAAATATTCAGAGCAATAATTAAGTCAAAACTGTACAAAAATATTTTTAAAAGTTCTCTTGTGGCATAAAATGTTCATTATTTAAAAAAGGAACTGAATGGTTTATTTTAGTGATGCAGAATGTATCGGCATCGGTCAATATTAGTCATTTTTAACATATTGGTGTCGATCTGGTAAATAAAACCAGGCCGATATTAACAACAAATATTTGTTTTCATCTTGTTGCCATTTGTCTTTGGTCGTTTCCTTTCTCAATTTGTTCAAACGGTACAAAACTATAAATATAATATTAGATATCAATTTTCATATTGGTGAATCCCTAGTTGATTTGCATCTTTTTTAAACAATACTATAATCCTTTTATTATATTGAAGAAAGAAAAGGTAAAGTGGGTAAGTGAAAAATCTGTAGAATGTGCTTATTTCTTTCATTAAAATAATTGGTAATCGTCAGAAAAATAGATTGTTTATTGTCGTAACAATAGCTATTCATCTTTTTTATGATGAGACCACATCATAAAAAAGCATTTATTACAAAAACAGTTCCAAAAACTTATCATAATATTAGAAAATAGCATATTACTAAAATGGTAGTTAGTTGCAGCCCTAGATTTGAATACATGTCGTTTCTGAAGATGTTTTTAATGCTGTATGAAAAATAAATCCTGGATTTAGTTTATTTTTTCCAAATGTTTGAATTTTAAATAGTTCAGATGATGGGACTGAATGCAGCTCTATTAACACCGCCGAGGTAAAATCATAGAGATAAGGAGTGAAGTGGAATCACCAACTAGGAAACAGATTATTCAAATATTCTTTGATAGGCACCTTGGTGTGATGCTTAACACCCAGTCAGAACATCCCCAGTTCAGACCGCAACGTAGGTCAGGATTGTCTGCATTTATCTAGTTCAGGGGTCTCGTTCGAAATAAATCTGGACAAAAATGCTAAAGAATGGAGCAATGTTTTAAATTCAATGGCAACTTGTTTTTTTAAGTTTTAGCTGTTTTTCATTGGTGTTTTCATGCAAAATATTTCCACAAAGAATTTAAGAAAATGCATCTTATGAAGTAATATTTCTTTTGCAAATGAGTTGCAAATTATGTAAATGTCTCATCTCACTGAAGAAAATGCATAAAACCAAAAAACAAAAACATAATTGTTCTATAATAAGATGATCTAAACATATTTATTTAGTTATGGTTCAAAGAGCTGTGTTGTTTTTGTGGCTCTAAAACTTTTTAGTTGGACCAAAGGCCAAAAAAAAAAAGAGAAAGAAAATCGAAAACTGTTGATTACAAATGGCCGCCATTTTACATGTTGATGTCACATACATGGCAACATAATTTTATCTATTACATGCCAAACATCATAAGTAGAGGTTTTGCTCCTTCAGTGACTGTACAGCAAATAAATTTTATTATATTTATCTGTATTTAATGCAATTTGAGAGATAGCATCAATAATCTACATATTTGGATTGAAGCAAGTGTGTTGGATTCCTTAAGCGCCTAATGAATCTAATTAGCATCGTACCTAAATTTACACTAATGGACTGTTTGAACTTATAATGTCCAAATTATTTAACATGTTTGACTGTAAAAACACCAGCAAAAATATTTTTTGTACAAGTGGATATAAATTCAGGTTTTACGTGGTTGTAAAAAGGTGAGTATATATATTTTTTTACTTTAGAGCAGCACTACTCTAACATATTTTTACTCAGGTAAACATAAAAAGTAGTTGTCCACAAAATTACTCAAGAGTAAAAAAATTCTGTTGAAAGGCTACTGAAGTACCAAGTAGCTGATCAAAACATCCAATTTAATATTCTAAATGCCAGACGGACAAAAAAATGGCTATGTGCAAATAATTACAAAATAACCAATTTTAAGCAGAAGAAACACTTCTGCAGGTATTTTTTTCCAAGATAAAGCTTATAAATTAACACTTATAGTAGGTACTCGTATACAAATATGAACAGAGTAAAAGTACATTGAGTAATAAAGTGACTAACTTACATAATTTAGGTGTCATAAGAGAAAATAAAATCAGAACAATAAAGAGATCTGACTTTGTCATAAACTGGTCTGTGTCTGGTGAATTTTTAATTAAAACAAGTTTGATCTTCATCTAGTGAAGTTAATAGCAGTGGATAGAGTATCCAGAAATTTCACTCAAACATGAGTGAAATTTCATCATACTTCATAAAAGTATGATCCACTACATTTACTCAACTAAATGTAACTGATTACAGGTAACTAGTTACTACCAACCTCTGAAATCCAGCTTTAGAGGAGGAAGTATAATGCTTCTGTGGTCAAGGAAATAAACTGAGCTACAGTGTTAAAGAACTGTTTATTTAGGCCAAAACTAGACTGATTCCCCATATTCAATATTGACATAATATAATAAAAGGCTCACATTAACCATTTCACTAATTTAAGGATTAACAATAACAGAGGTAAAAACTAAAAGTGACTAAAAGTAATTTGATGGCTTCTAAATAAACAATATGTCAGATAAACTGATTTAACATCAATCCACCATTTAACATTTATAATCAGCATAGGACATCATTTTAGAGAGCTGTTCATACCCAACAAGTCACCGGATACAAAAGTAAAACACATACATGACTGTGGGGCAGTTACGATTTCAACACCACAGGTAAGACCTTTCGATGTAGTTGTTAATCACTTTTTGAAAATTATTTTTCATTTTACTTATTGGGTTTTATTCATAAATGGCTCGACAAGAAGAATGGCAGTTAATTTTCCAGGACCAGGAATCGAACCAGGGACAGCTGCCTCGAGGACTGATCCACCTGATTCCAAACAACGACGTATTTTATATGTGAACCTTTTACGGTGTGTAACCTGCTGACTATGTTTTCCAGAATTAAAAAACACCGAGTTCCGGGCAAGCAGAAACGTGTAATCTGTGACAGAAACTTTAGTCAGGCCGAGACAGGTTGCATAGCCGCTCCCAGACATGGCAACAACATACCTGGCCGAAACTCAGGAGGACAGAAGCCAAACATTTACTCACCGGAGCTTCGGTACTCTCGTTTGCCCAAACAACATGAATGGAAAGTGCTGGCGTGGCAGTCTCTCGTTGAAGCAGTATGGTAAAAATAAACAAAAAAAAAAGAAAAAGAAACGGCTCGAGGAAGGCTGCTGGCAGGTCGCAGTAGTGTGCCTCAACGCCGCCGAAGAAATTCACAGGTTAGCCGGGGCTAACGTTAGCGACTAGCTGTTAGCATAGAGCTGTTTACTTCAAAGCTGTCAGTGTCAACCCGGTTCGGCTACCTACAGTCACTGCCCGAGTAGGACACCTCTGCGTGTTGCCATATAAAACAAACCACTAGGCCTCTTTTCAACGTTTCTGGTTGTCACGGCAGACTTTACCCGCACTACTGACCTACAAGCAGAGCCATAGTGTCCGCTGCTGTCGGTCCCTTCCTTCCCAGAAACCAGGAAGTAGGATGAACTGCGCAAAATGGAGGCCTTTCAGCGCAACCAGTACCTTTACAAAGAGAATTACGACACTCTTTGAACTGGCCTTCACAGGGTCACGTGGTTCATCTTTTCTACAACACTGAGCTAATTATGAAATACATTTTTTTAATGTATTAGGTTTATTATTAAGCATAACATTTAATTTCCCTTTGGGTTTAATAAGTTATTTCTGAATTGTTCCCCTTTCAATTGATTTTTTTATTATTTTAAAATCCCCCAAACTAATGCTAAGTGGTTTTATTTATAATAAATATGCTAACTCTTCTGGCTAACTGTTAGATTCATACTTGTAAATTTTATATTCACAAAGTTGGGTAGTAACTACATTTACTCAATTACATTTACTTGAGCAAATTTGAGGAAAAAACATACTTATAGGAGTATTTTTCAATGTTGCACAATTGAAGTATTGCTACTCTTACTTGAGTAAAATTTCTGGATTCTCTACCCAATATGAGTAACTTCACTGAATGAAGAATGGACATGTTTAACCAAAAATTCACCAGACAGACACACACTCGGAGTGTGTTTTTTACTTGGAGTTTTTGTTAAACTTTCGTAAGTTTTTTTTTTTTTTAAACTGATTTGGGGGGAAAATTATCTTTGCACATTTTTTTGTTACTTAAATTAATGATTGTCATTTTGGTTCTTAAAATATCAAAATTTCTACTTAACTTTATATTTTGGTCCATCTGATTATACAATTTCTAAATGTTAAATTCTTGATAATTTGATTAGTTACTCATTACTTGATTAGATTTTTTTTTTACCAAATACTTTCTTGGATGACTACTTTTTTCTTCTACTTGAGTAAAAATATGTTGAAATAGTGCTACTCTTTCTTCAGGATAAATTTAATTCCCTCTGATTATTGTTCAGTCCATGCTCCAGTCCGGCAGGTGGCGGTAGTGCACCTTAAGACGTTTGCCTTCTTCCATGATATAAAAGAAGAATAAGAAAAAAAATCAACAAGAAGAAGAAGAGGACGATGATAATGGCGGCGGTTAGCCGAGGGTTTGCTGCCCTGTGGAGGACAAACGGTGTGCGAGTACCGTTACACCCTCTCCTGTCCCTCTGTGCCGCTCGAACACAAAGCTCTGTAAGCGGCGACCTGCTGCCCCGGACCTCCCTGTCCAGCCCTCCGTGGTCGGAGCAAACTAGTTTCGTGTCAGCGGAGGAGGAGCGGAGCCGACACGCCGCCGTGGTGAGCACCGTGAACGACCGGATCGAGAGGCAGGACTTCGGCCGACTGTTTGCCGTGGTGCACTTCGCAGCTCGCCAGTGGAAGGTCACCAACGAGGACTTGATCCTGGTGGAGAACCACATCGAGGCGGAGTGCGGAGACCGGATCTACTTGGAGAAAGTGCTGCTGGTCGGGGCGGAGGACTTCACTCTGGTCGGTAGGCCTCTGCTCGGGAAGGAGCTGGTCAGGGTCAAAGCCACCGTGATTGAAAAGACTGAATCCTGTCCCAAAATACACATGGTGTTCTGGAAAAGACACCGGTTCCAGAAGAAGAGGACCATCGTGCAGCCGCAGACTGTCCTGAGGATCAACAGTATCGAGCTGTACCCGCGGCTGTCTTGATTCAGACTGTAGACTTATGAGGGAATCTGGTTTCGGACGTTCTGTATCTCTGAAACAGTTCAGTTCAAACTTCATCAATGCAGAAAATGTATAAAATATTAGAGTTGTACTTTCAGAAAACTGTGTCGTGTCTGGATCTGTATTCCTGCTGTAAGTAAAGTTGAAAACGTGTTTTTATTGGAGTCGGGATAAAGCTTTGTCATTGCATTCCTACCCTTTTCTATTCTGCTCTACTCAAATCTGGTTTACACCACAGGCTGAGCTTTCTGCCATTTACTCAGATTTTTTTTTTCCCCGAAAGAATTTCAACCTGACCAATCAGCTAACAGAAGTTGTGACCATGACGGCGTTTTCCTACGCTGTCTGTAGTTTTAGCAATAACGGCAGAGGACGTGAACGAAGCCGTTCTGTCCGTGTTGGACAAGTTTCTAGGTTGCAGACACGTGACCCAGATGACGCGCGAAATTCAGATGGGGATCAGGAAGTGGATTATTTTTTCTCGTCCTTGAATCTTTGAGAATACATAACAGTACAAAACCATAAAAGGTGGTATAATGACCGCCAGGGGGTTACAAACACAGAGAATTTATCACCATAACAGTACGTAAATATATTAAAGAAAGAACATAAAGTGCAAGTTTTAATTGGTTTTAGTATTGGTGAAATTTCAAATAGTTTTGATATATTGTTTGACCTCATTTTCAAAAATTAAAACAAACGGTTTTTAATTAAACAGCATTTGTGAATATGCTTAGAAACCGACCCATACCTGAATTCACACACACACAGCGTTTCCTCTTACACCAGGGCGCCCTTAAAAATGTACAGAAGACGAGATGCTAACCAGACTTTTCTATACATGCTAGGCTACATGACTGTGCAGCATTGTCTCCATGGTTACTAATGGTTACTAAGTACACATACCTTCTCCATAAAGCAATATTTGGTATCTTTCTAATCATACTTATTTATAAAGTATATTAACTTTAGTTTCCCTTACCTTGTAAAACTGTTCGCTGTACCGTTACACCCTGTAATCGGAAATCCGCGATTACACCGAGGGTTGACAAACATGATTGAAGGCTGCTATCCATTGCTGCCGTATCTTCCCTCAAATAAAATGACAAGTTTGGTTTACATCCTTGGCAGGTCGTTGCACGGTCGGCTATACAAACAATAGCCATTTTCAAGGTGAAATCAATTAAATAAAGGCTATAGATGTCTGTATTTAGACTCGCGTTAAAGGAGAGTCTTGGTTGTTTTGACGTCTGCCATGGCGGAGTAGAAGAATTTCTAGAGAGCGTGACGTCACGTGCAAAGGGTCAATAGTTTGATTCATGCAGAACTGATCTGATCGTTTCCATAGCAACAACCAGAAGCAAAACCTTGCCCCAGAACTACAGTGAGCTCATAGAAGAGGTCACAGATGGCCTCAAGAAGATTAATTAATATTCATTATTATTATATTTAGTAGTTAACCATTATAATTAATAGTTATTATTACTACCATAGTATTAATAATATGACTAATATTACTGTTAATATTATTTTAATAATAATAACAATAATAATAACAATAACGATAATAATAATAATAATAATAATAATAATAATAATAATATATTAATTTACTTATTTGTGTATTAAATCTCTTAATCTGGGACCCGAGTCCAAATTTTCGTACCACAAACAAGCAAAGGTGGTATGACAGTAAAAATAAAACTTTTTAAAAAAATCATTAAATTCTTATTTATAAAGACAGCGGATGCGCACGCAACTTAACTGCAGCCGGACCCATAGCCGGACCAGCCTTTAACGGTCACTGGTTGTCATAGTTACCCGCATTTGCCTTGCTGTTTTAACGTCAGTTAGCATATTATCAGCTTACTATTGACCCTTTACAACTTCGTCACTTAATCATTCGAGGCGTCATGACAGACGTAATGAAATGAGGGATGGGCGTATCGAACAGAGCAACTGAAATTGTTTCCCCAAGTTGTTTCTGCCTGTTTATTTATGGCTTATACTTATTTACAAGTTTGAAATAGCTAGCTTAGAAACAGACTGATATCTCCTCCCTCCTGATATGTTGATATAATTACCGACTTTTCCTGAATTCGCACCACATGATTTATATCACTATGTAATAAACGGCGTTTCACCTTAAACCGATCAGGATTAAAAAACGTACAAAAGACCATATGCTAACCATTTTTTTCCATACGTTACGCTACATGACGGTGTGACTGTCTCCATAGTTACCAACGGTTCCTTCTCCATAAAGCGATATTTGATATATTTCTAATCATATTTACTCATAAAATATATTAACTTTAGTCTTCTTACCTTTTAAAAAGAATTCGCTGTAAATCCGCGATTACATCAAGGGCTTAAAAGTCATTATGACTGACAGCTGCCAGTTATTTTTGATTCACAGTTGCAATCCAAAACCGATATAACTTCCCTCATTAAAAGTTATACAATAAAATGACAAGTTTCGTTTGCATCCTTGTCTGTTTGTGCAGCAGACCTCGTAGTATCCTGTGACCGTTTTTAAGGTGAAATCAACTAAGTAGAAGCGATATTTGGTTACAGATGTCTGTTTTTAAGGACCGCTATGGCGGAGTTCAGGAGCGCGTGACGTCACATGCAAAGGGTCAATTAGAGAAAATTATTTTCTGTAGCGTTATTGGCTTATCACAAGATTCCTTAAAGTCGCTCAGTTTTTTTGTTTGTTTGTTTCAGTAAGAGATCCCAGAAACCGACAGGTAGAATATTTTGATTTATATAATTTAGTGTAAAATTCTGAACAATATTTTGTGATGTCTCCATCTATGTTTAACTTTTGAATGGTGTCAATTTTGGCATGGAATTTTTCCAAGTACGCACTATTCTGCTCTCCTTCAACATTAATTTCACAAACATTATGGAGTGTGCAACATGCACTGATGACAGTGTTGATTGTAGAAATCTCTACATCAAGCCTTTTGCTAAGGCACCTCCATCGACTCTTCAGTCGGCCAAATGCAATCTCCACAGTCATCCTTGCTTTGCTGTGGCGTTCACTGAAGTAGCGTTGACCTGCTGTTAGTGTTCCTGTATCTGTGTGTCCTTTAAGCTACCAGCTTCAAAGGGGGTAAGCAGGATCACCTAGCAGCATTATAGACACTCAAACACCCATTATCTCTTTCTAAATCTTGTTCTAAAATTGTACAGTAAACAAAAATTAAAAGTTGGATAAAATCAAAATTTCTTATCACCATAACTAACTTCTAGCACTAGAATGTCAAACACTTACTGGTGTTGCCAGGGAATAAACATGGGAATTTTTGCGATCAAATGTTTTTATTTTAGTTGCTTTACATCCACAGCATGTAAAATACTGTATAGTTACAATAGGTGGAATAAGACATAGAAATAGAAAAAGTAGTGTGACCCCCCCACCCACTCCCCAACCCCATGGCGACCCCCTACCCTGTTCCCAAGGATCTCAAAGTGATAACAAGTACGGAAGTGGACAGTTGCGAAATACATGGGAATTTTTGAGGACCCTGGCATCGTGGACGCTTCCTGGAAATCCACTATAAATGTTGGTAAAACTGTTGGAAGACATTTTTTTAATGTATTAACTACGGAATTTTAAAATGAGCAAATATCTGTATTTACTACCCAAAACAATGATCCACTACTCCCTGTAGAATAACTGAGTGCGTCCTTTGCGGTTAAAATAATCATCGTGATTCTCCTCTGGAGCAACTATGGGGTTATGGGCCCCGTCGATTGCTCCTGCACACTGCGGGAATCCCTATCTCTATTTGAATCCTTCGATCACCTCTAGCAGAACCGCTCCATAGGGTACTTTTATGTACTCCGGCACAAGTACACGACAAACTGCTTTGCAGAACTCTTGGACCAGGGAGCAGATGGTAAACCTCGCAATACCGAAGAGGTTAGCTATAGTGCGATAACATGCACCTGTTGCAAGCCAATACAGTCCCATGGCAACTCGTTTGCTCGTTGGTATGGGTCACCAAAGATGTGTGGCTGTACGTGTGAGTCAAAGAGAGATGTTCACATACGTACATAAATGTTTTTGTTGCCATTCTAAAATTTTGGATGAAGTTGGTGTCACTAAAGCCAATTAACGTACATCTGTTTCCCACCACTCCTGACTTCAACTCCGAACTCATGCATTACGCTGAACTGATGTTGCTGCCACTGCTCCACAAAATGCCATGGCCAAAATCCGGGCTCTCTTTCTTTTCAATCTTCTTAAGATGAATATGTTGTTAAGGTGCTGGTGGTTGGTCAACAACTTGAAGATTGCTAGATATGTTCCATTCCCATCCATGTGTAACCCCTTTATGTTCGTCTCAGGTCCAGTATGTTGACTTTATGACAGATCCACTCAGGTTCACTGTATTTATTCTAACAAAAGAAAAAATCAAGTTGGTGGTTAACATCACTTCACCAGCTTCTGCCCTTTTACATTCTCAATGAGCAGTTAAAAGTTGTAAAATTAAATATTTAAAATGCACATTAGTTATAAATACAAAACATTGCAAAATTGCACATTATACCTGCTATATAAACATGTGTGCTTAAAATACATTTTATAATTATACTTATAAATAAAAAACAGATTTGATCATAATACATACCGCAGTAACAGATTGCAACAGAAAAAGGGGACGAGCTGAAAGTAACTATATAATATGTCAACAGCAGTATAACATATTTTATATACCAATAATGTCGGGGGAAACAACTTCTTGACTAAACAAAGTGAAGTTGAAGAATAACACATTTTTGATAAAATTCACATCATAGATGTGCAACGTTATTGCGCCCTCTACTGCGAGTGTAGGACAGTTTCAGTTCATTTGCCCGTTCACACTGGAGATCGCATACAGGCTGCATATTTTTGGAGGTTTGAACGGCCCCGGCAAAAAAATCCGATTTGACAGAGAATTTGAATTGGGTCACTTCAAGCTGCTGTGTAATCAAACTTGTATATGTTCTCAAACACTTTGATAATTCAAATTTTAAGAGTTCCAAATTGTAACAAAATTTTCTTTCTACCAGAGAATTATACCATAAGAGCTGAATTAATGAATGAACCATTTTAAGGCTAGAGCTGTTCAGTTCCAAGTATGAACTGGGGTGAGTATTAGGATTCATAGAGATTTGTATTCATATTGCCAATTTAAGGAGTGGTGAGGATATTGACATTAATACAATTGGAAATCAGCCAGAAATCTATACGTGATAAACTAGTACATGCTTTGTTGCTCCAAGTATATGAACTTAAAGTTTTAATCTCCACACTGCAGTGTTGTAGCTACAGTTAGCTTAGCTGTATTAGCTGTGCGTCCGGTCGGCAAAAAGGGTAGTTAAGATAAAATTAATGGGAGAAGCGGCCTTTAAGAGTTCGTGAGACTGTTTGCAGTATATTCGCGGATATTTAATGCATTATATTGAAAGTCAAAGTATGAAAACAAGGGATAGAAATCCCAAATGCTGCTCAACCACTGAGGCTTACGTCTACCTCGGTCGCCATTTTGTCCGACCTTTCTTCTTCCTCACCTTCTTTCAGGTTTTTTTGGCGGTTGGCAAACAACGAAAATGGTGCATTACCGCAGTGGAAGGCGGTTGTTTTCAGCACAACTGTAAACAACTTCCGGTAAGAGTCAGCGTTTAACTGCTGCAATGTATACATAACGGACAAACGTTAGCAAAATTTAAAGATTCAACGCCTCAACGTTGTAACCGCCATTCTGTTCATGCTTTCTTGGTCTGAACATCCGGGCAATAGTGACGTCATTAGCGATGAGTTTCATAACAGAGACCAAACCTTTTACACACACACACACATATATATATATATATATATATATATATATATATATATATATATATATATATATATATATATATATATATATATATATATTTTTTTTTTTTTTTTTTTTTTTTTTTTTTGTACGAAGCAAAGTTTTGTGATAGAATGGTCAGAAGACAAAATATGTGAAACATAGTTTTTATTTTGAAAGCTAGCTTAATCTTCTAGAAAACGGCAAACAGCATTGAGGACTGAGTTTTAAGGCACTGTTGAACTTTTTCTGCTCAGTGGTAACAGGTTTTCTAACTGAACTCAAGCACTGGAGAATAAAAAAACAGCTTGTCCAACAGGCAAAAATTATGTAAAAAATAAAATAAAATACAGTGGTGTAATGTGCTAGCATGCTAGCAAAATGTCCTCTGGAGTCTAAATACTAACACATAGCAAAGAAGATCCTCCTGAACAAAGTGATTCTGCTTTAAAAGATAAATCTGGGCAACAGACCTTCACAGATCCTGGTGGTTTGATTCATTCATATGAGAAATTACAGCTACATCACTCAGTTACAGAATTTCACATTAATTCAAACATACTGGATGTTAATACTGTGTAAGTACCTCCTTCTCTGCTCATAAAACCATCACCCGTAAAGTTACAGGAGATAAAAACCAGCAACTTTACAAAGTTATGTGTCTTCTTTTGAAAAGACTGGAATGAACAGTTTTTCCAGCTGAATGAAGCATAAAGCAGGGGTGTCCAAACTTTTTGTCACACGGGCCTGAAGGCCAGAATCATAAAATAAAAATAAATAAATCAAGCAAATAAAGTAGTCTGATTTATTTATTTTGTAGGAAAGGGGTGTTATTTGTCATAGATCGAAAACATAAGGATTTTGCATGTTTACTGTAACTTTTCAGTTTTTCAGTCTTTCAGAGAATAAATATACATTTATTCTCTGTTACAAAAACAAAATTTGGGTCATGTCTTTTCAAAACTCTTGCTATATTTATCCAAGTTTAATAAATTAAATTTTAAAAAGTTGATTTGAGTGCAGTAAAGTCAGTCTTTTAATACAAGTCTCTGAAAAGACATTCATAATTTTACCCTGACTAAAAATAAAAAGTTTAATAAATGTATATCATTGCTGAACTACAGTTGGTGGCCAGAAAAAAATCAGTTCAAGAGCCATAAATGGCCCCTGAGCCACACTTTGGACACCCCTGGTTTAAACAGTTCTGCCTGACCTTCACTTGCCGATACAAACTTCCGATCAGCTGGCTGAAAAGAGACTTCAACACTTTCCCATCCTTATTTTAAAAAGGAGAAATTTCCCTGATTTTAAATATTCCTGCTTTTTGAGTAAAAACTAAACGTCTCATCCAGGAAATGCAGGTTTTAAAACTCTAGCTGCTGAAATTTACTTTAAAATATTGCAAAATTTATGTTGTTCAAAATATATTTGCTTTGATTTTAAACACAAATATATTTAGAAGCAGTAGAAAGAAGCTTTTTTGTTGTAAAATTAGTTTATACTCCATGTTTTTGTTTTAAATTTAAATCCCAGCCCATGTGGACTGCAGTCAGATTTCCTGGAGGTAACGGATGAAAACATTTCACTCTCCCCAGAGGACAAAGTGCGACAAAGTACAAGGGACAGACTGAGATTATTTTTGTAACTTATGAAAATAAAGTCATATTAGCAAAATAAAGACGTAAAATTATAAGAAAAGAGTTTTCATGAGAAAAAACCAAACCTTTGTGGTTTTTTTCCTTTGATTGTTTTAAAGTCCTGCTACTGATAATAAATTGATATTTCCTTATTTTTAAAACTTCACAAAATGTTCAACATTCCTCCACCATTAACACAGTGGTAACATTTTCTTTCTTGTAGGATTTCTCATAAAACTATTACTTTATTCTGGTATTATTACTGCTTTATTCTTATATCACTTTATTCTCATAATTTCAGAAAACCAAATTCTTCCAGTCTGGCCCTAACGCTCTGTCATACCAAAGCAAAGTGTGAAGTGATAGCGATCGATCAGACATCACTAGGTGTACACCGATAAATCAACCAGCCAGTAAATCGGCGTAGATTTCCTTAATTTTGGGAGCTTGGTGGTCGGCCGATCTTATCCACCAAAAATCAACTACTGTCCTCGTTTTGGGAGAGGTTTGACTGTCAGCCCCGCCCACCATTCATATCTGCATGTTCACAGTTAGCAATAGTCACCGTTTTTTGCTATATTTAATTACATTTCGGACAAAAAATAAATCAGTACCAGCCAAAATCGGAATCGGCAGATCAGCCAGACTCCTGCACTCAGTGCGCCCCAAGACGTTCCCAGTAAATTTGTCCACTACCTGGTTATTTCTGTATGTTTCACTGCAATTTAAAAAGGCAATAACTCTGGAGGATATCATAGTAGACGTACGTCTCATCTATACAGAATCAAAAGGAAAAAAAAATCTTTTATTTTCAGCGCTGACCAAGTCAAATGCCAATCTCTCTCCCAGCTTCGTAGCAGCAACAAACTTCAAAACAAAATTTCAAGTATAATCTTTAAAAGTCCGATCAGTATAGTCCAAAAGATGGATTCCTCCTCTTGAAAGTTGTCCGCTCCCTGGGGGGGCTTCTTTTCGTTTTGTCCGTCCGAGCCCTTTTCGAAAGGGTCCTGCGGCACCGCCTGGTCGTAAAACACCCGGATCTCGAACTCACTCTCCTGGTACGACGGGTGGCCGTAGACGCCGATCCCCACGGGCCTCTTGAAGTTGCCAGGGACAACCACCACGTCATGGCCGCAGGTCACCGACTGCAGCTTGTAGGTGTCGAAGTTCGGGTGGAGCGTTTTGTCAGACACGTACAGGTCTGCGTCGCCTTTGAGGCTCTGCATGTGCAGGATGATGCGTCCGTCGTGGTTGAGGCGCAGGTAGCTGTAGTTCCCAGCTCCGATGTGACCCTGGACCACGTGGAGCAGAACCCACTCCTCGGGGATGCCATCATCCTCGGCGGGGCTCAGGAAGCTTCCGGCCTGCGGCAGGAAGAGGGCAACGAGCAACGCAGCGTGGCCCAGCATCATGGTGAAGGCATCTGTCAGTCCGCCAGACAGCCTGCAAAACATGCAAAGTTTAAACTAGAGCGGGGCCATACAACCATTGTTAGGCCTGTCACAATAAATTAATTGCAATAAACAATAATATTGTAGTTTTGAACCCATTTTCAAGTAATATATTGATAAAAATGCCCTCTCTAAGACTAATATACTCTAATTTTGTACAGAACACTCCACAAAAATTTCCCAAAGGGAAATTACATTTTGTTGTACTTCATTCATTTTCTTCCGAGAAATTTATACTCCTCCTCCACTTCTTTCATGATTGAAATACTCCTCAAACTAAACTTGTTTCTCCTGAAATCAACAATAGTCTCCATTGTTTTGTTCATACTCTAGATCATTTTTTTCACATCACGCCATAAACCAGTCCATCTGTTGAATGTAGAAACATTCAACAGTGGTCTCAAACTTACGTCAAAATGGATTGAATTTATGGTTTGTTTGTTTTTCTGAAATAGCTGAAAGTCCTAAGATTAAGCGAATAGTTCTCGCCGTTTACTCTTAATCTTCTTCTAGTCAACGCAAAGTTAAAAATAAACAGCTTGGTTTCATCTTCACCGACTGTTCTGACCTTTGATCTATGGATTAAACACACTTAAAACATTAACAAAACTATTTTAAAACTCACTTCAAAATATAGTTCGGCACTATTGCTTTCAAATCAACCCACTAGTTTGATTAACAATTCACGTCAAACTCAAAGAACAAAACCAGGGCAATTCCTGTTCCCTAGCTTCATGCTAATCCGTTATCAGCTAACAGGTGCGGACCGGTGCAGTTTTAAGATTTATAATCTCCGTAACTATTACATTTAAAAACAACTCTATAAATGCTTTAAGACACTGAGGTTACAATTTAGATTCAGCACACTGTACGCAGGAATTTAACACGTTAATGTTACTCACACAGCTGTCATTTCCAAGCCAACATCTTCCAGTTAGCACAGCTAACAGCAAGTTCGCTTCTTCACTTCCTCTCTGTCGAACAGCGGTAGGTGGCTCTCTACCGCCACCTACCGCTCAGGAAGGGAGACTCACCTTCAAGTCAGGTGCATATCGCCTGGAGTTTAAGGAGTTAGATTGAAGGTTTTCTGAAGACTAAAAATATATTTCTTTATCTATACAAATCTTAATTTATCATAAAGCAATCAGCAAATAGAAAACATCAGAACAACAGAGTTTGTGAATAAAGAAGAGGTCTCACTTTGACATAAACTGTGGGTTTGTCTCCGTGTCTGGTGCAATTTTAGTTAAAACAATTTTGTTCTTTATTCAGTGAAGTTAGTCACAATGGGTAGAGGGTACAGAAATTTTACTGAAGACTAGCAATGCTTCATAATTATATTTCTCAAGTAAAATTTCAAAATATGGTGCAATAAAACTCCTACAAGTAATTTGTTTCCAAAAAGTCTCTAAAGTAACTAGTAACATTTACTTATGATACATAAAAATGTTTCATAAATTTTGTATTGAAAAGTTTGATTTGGAAAAGTGTTACTTATTTTGTAATTATGTATTTCCCCCCATTCTACTCATTAAATAGCCAATTTTTTTTGTCTGTTATTTATAAAAAAAATTAATCAAAGCAGTATTTTGAGATTCCCTTTTACTCTCGAGTCCAATTGTACAAAAAATGTAGTTAATGGTGTTTTTGCTGTCGGAGTCGTCAAATTATTTAGAGATCATAAACTGGAACATTCTACATTTATGTATGATGCTAATTAGATCCATTAGGCACTTAGGGCACTTTTTAAATCAAACCCAGTATGTTGATTATTTTATTAAGGCTGCCATTTTTAAAACAAGACTTTGAAACCAAATGAAGATGTTTTCAAATCATTGCTTTTTCATGACTAGTGATTTAAAAACACCTAATAAATGTGAAATTTCTGTGCTGCACAGTTCCATAAACTCCTAGCTCCTTTTTCACAATATGAAAAGCAGTTTTATAAATCAAAATCATAACTGCTGACCAATAATCTCCACAAGGAAAGTCATTGGTAAGTCTGGATCCAAGGAAATTATATGAGTAATAGAAAGTTGAGTGGAAGGAAAAATGTGATAGAAAACATTTGTCAAGCAATTCATAACAACTAGAAACACTGGACGTATCCTACCTGGGCCAAACAGGACAGGATTGTTGCTCAGAGGTCTAAAATACTCTAAAAATTAAATGCAATTTGTTTTGAATTTTAAGGTTCTGGGGTCTGCAGGGTCTCAGAGAATCAAGTTAGTGATCTTCTTCCACTGGTCCACTTGGTTTTATTAAGTTCAAGGTCTACCTGGAAATATCAGAGTCCTCCCAGATTCCCTCAATCACCAAAATGAACAGAAATGAATCTATAAAACATCTTGAATCATTCAATATTCTTTAAATTTTGATGATTAAGGCTATCAGATAAAAACTTAAACTCAGAAAAATAGAATATTAAATTAGATCAATAAAAACATTTAAAGAGAAACGTCAGCCTTCTGAACAGTATGCTTATTTCTATCCACTCTGCTTGGTTGGGGCTCCTTTTACATCAAATACTGCAGTAAGTGATGCATGGAAGTGATCCTCCTGTGGTTCTGATCCCAGCAGCCTGGATCCTTTACCTCGCCAGTCTTCCTCCAGACCCTGGAAACAATGACTTTGGACTACTAAGCATCAGTCCAGTCCCCTTTCTCCAAGCAGATCTTGATGCGCCGACTCAAGTCTCAGTCAACTCCTAGTGAAGCTCACACAAACTCTTGCTGGTACATTTTTTCCTTGCACTCAACCTTCTGTAAATATGCTCAAATATGAGTTTCGCTTTCTAAAATGGACAAAAATATTGTCCTTTCCCACTATATTCACTTTTTTTTTTTTAGATACCTGCAATAAATTAGTTGAACTTTTTAGATTGAATTTCTAAAATTAACTAAACAGTTTAGATTTTTCTAATTGGGAATTGATCTACAATTCCCAATTGTAGATCAATTGGGAAATCCACAACCTCAGGTTGCCCAACTTCCAAAGCAAGTTGCTACAGGATGTAATAAGCTTCTTGACAGTTGCTTGGATTATTTTTTTGTATAACTTTTAGTTTACAAAATCAACCAGCTCATTCATTGATGGACCAATATGATTGATAATCTATTTCACCTATTATGGACCCAAATGTTGCTTTAACAAATAAAACTTACTTTAGGATGGAAAGAGTCTTAGTAGCTGCGTTTCCATTAACCTTATAATGGTGCAAATTAGAATTAGGAAACTTTATCTGCATTACGGAAACGTGACAATTTTGAACAAAAACTAATGTTTTCGATAAGTTTTTGCGTTAGAAGGAGGATATTCAGCCGTATCAAAATTCTCAAAACTGCAGTGGAAATTTTTTTTTCGCATTGCCGGTCACATGATCGACAACCAGACGTCATTACTGGCGGAAACGACAAAGAAGACAACATGAAGTGGGAGGAGAATGTCGCATGAACAAACTTATTGACGTGATTTTAATTGCGTTTCTCATTTAATGGAAACAACGCAATTGTGTTTTTTCTACATTAATGGAATATTGATAAAGTTTTTCACACATTTGTAATGGAAACGCAGCTAAGCAGAAGCTGAAAGACCAAAAAAAAAAAAAAAACAAAAAAAAAAAACCCATCAAGTTGGAAATTTTATATAGTTATATATATTTTTTAACAAGTCTGTAGATCCTGCCATGTTGGATACAGTTCATGTTGAGTGGAAGTCACCTATTATCACCACATTAGGGTTTAATATTTACTGCAAACCAACTGGCTGCTTTAAGGCTGCCCAGTTTGACAGTTAAACTGGAAATCAATCCGTCCCATCAAGACAAGTCTGAGTTTCCTGGTGTCCCTTCAGAATAAAATACAACATAAATGTTGCCATTCTTTTTTTTTTCCTGGAATAAAGACAATCTAAACACTTAAATAAATCACTGCATCTGTTGTCTGATAAAAAAAACTCCTGAATCGTCATTTAATGGCTGGAAGCGGATAGAGAAACACGATTAAATATTTTTTTTTTCTTCGACTCCAACTATACAAACCGATTTAGGTGCATGAAGGGAGGGTGGAGACATGATTTATGAATAGTTTCATTATTTCTTTTAGAAGAATATAAGAAAAAAATGCTTGCATTAAACAGTTTACAATATAGTACCATGCTAGCGCTGCTTGCCCCCGTCCTAACAATTTATTAGCAGTGAAGAATCAGTGCTGTTGGAAACTACAACACACACTAGTGTTAAGAAGCTCCCTCTGTCCAGACGCGCTCAGCTTTCACCCAATCACAGTGCCCGAAATAGGAGGAAGAGGAGACAGGATGAGGAAGGAAAAATAAAAAGAGAAACTGAAGTCACCAATTTCCATAAAGAGGAAAAAAAAGGGAAATGGAAGTAATCAAAGCTGAAAAATGACACTTCATGCAGAAGGAGTTGGGTTCACAGTTTTCTCAGCTATGATGGAGGGATGGATGACGGTGTGCATATTGGGGCACGTGAAGCGGGTTCTGGACCAGCCGGGTTCTGCTGCATCTGCACAGCTTTAGTAGCGTTGCACACCGACGGCTGATAATGGATATGTCCTCTGGTCATGGACAGACTGGGAGCAAACCTACATTCCTGGTCTGATTAAATTGACTTTTCTCATTAAATTCAACTCCTCTCGTCCTCCAAAAACAAAAAAACAAAAAAAGAAGCTCCGTTCAATCCTTGGCTTTGTCTTCTTCTTTTGTACAGTTCAGAATAAGGAAGCTAGGAGTTACTCGTATCTCCCCGTCTGATATAAAGTCCCGGGGGACGTGGGCGAGACGGCTATGATGATGGGAGGAGGAGAAGCAGGGATGGAGGGAGGGATGGGGAGCGCATGCAGCAGGCGGGCGGCTCAGACGGGGGGCGCCTTGCGCTGCAGTAGATACTGGTGGATGTCGTCCGCGTCGCGCTTGAGCCAGGCGGCGTTCAGGAGGATGTTCTCGCAGCACTGCTGCACGGTGCGCTCAGCGGCCGGCGCGGGGTGACTCTCAAAGAAACTCTGCAAAGGAAAAACACAAAGGCCTTTAATTAGACCAAGGCAGCCTGATGTTTATGAACGGTGGTCTGTTATGCTTCCTTACAAAACATGTTTCATTTTTTGCAGAAAATCAGTGGTCACTTCTGAATATTTTGAGCTCTTTTCAGAATTAGCTGTTTTATGGTCTCTGTCACTTTAAATCCAAACAGAACTCATTGTTTACACTTGCATGTGTAATGAAAATGCCTCCAAACAGATGCAAAATTATGCGACCGGACATATTTGAAAAGCAGAAGTGGAGTCTCCTGCACAACTAGGATGCAGCAAGTGGTTTCTGGATTTTACGTCAACAATAAAACACTTGTCTTTTCCAGCAGCCATTGTACAGTGCATACATCGGTAAAACTCTCATTTATAGATTTAGATTCACATATTGTCACCTTCCTAAAATTATGGCGCAAGTCATTTTTTTCAAAAAGTTTTGGAAAGAAAAAAAAAACTTTTGGCAAAAAAATTACACAGGCCATTATATAGAAAGGCGGCAATATCTTCATGTACATACTTGTTTTTTTTATTAATTTAATTTATTAGGCTATATCTAAATTAGTTGTAATGTCACATGTTATAAATATGTCACTAATGGTTAGATTTATATTTACTACAATTAGACAAGAAGTAAGCAATTTCCCCTTGGTGACCAATAAAGTATATTCTATCCTAAAACCAGCCGACTGGAGCTCAACTTGGGTTGCTAGGTAACGGGCAGAGTTCTGCTGGGGTTGCTAGGTAACGGGCAGAGTTCCGCTGGGGTTGGTAGGCAACAGTATAGGCTTTGCTGGGTTACTAAGTGAGGTGCAATGCCATTTCAAAAACCTCCAGAAATCAAAAAATATTAAAAACCAGCTGGGTGTTTTTTTAAGTGCTTGGGTTGGTTTTAGAAGCAGTAAAAACCCAAATGGAAATACAAAAACATGCAGAATGTGAATTATGCATGATGGGTTCCCTTTCATGGTGGAAAGTTGGGCGGATGTTTTGAAGTTCGAACGTGTTTGTTTAGCTTAAATATTTGAGTCGACAATCTGCAATTTTGTCTGGACTAAAGCTCACAAAGAATATAAAAAGTAAATAGTTTAAGTCTCACCTTGACTTCAGTAGCCATTTTATCAATAGCAAAACCGTCGACTGTGAGCTGCAAAGAGAAACAACTTAAATGTTCAGGAAAGCAGAAGGATAAAAGCATTTGCTACAATAAAAAAAACAAAAGGAAGACATTTTATCTCAAATAACTGATGCCGTTCCATACATGTAATCACTGTAGACGTCCAACTGGAAGCATGATTTTCATTCATGCTTCCAGCAAATGAAAATCAGTTTTCCACTTACCTTGATGAGGCGTGATATAAGGAAGCCTCCTTGGTAGCGGTTGTAAAGCTCCTCCCAGTTGTCCCTGACAAATTTCCAGGCAGCTTTCCGGCCTTGCTTACTGCTTCCTGCCACCCCTCCGATTACAGACACCGTGTCCTGGGGACGAACCTCTTCCTGCCCGGGGCAAAATCCACAACGAAAAGTTAGGTTGGAATAAAAGCAAATACCAAGTTATCCAGTTTACATTTTTACACAACAGCTGAGGAGGTTTGTGTCATATGCAACAGGTGAAGTTAAAGTGTCTGTCCAGACTCTCGGAGTGGGAATTAAGTCAAATAAATGCTAGGCTAACGCTAACATGCTTGCTCCATTTTAATACGACTCAATACTTCAGTTTGTAACGTATTTCAGAGCTGTTCAGGTCACACAGAAAAGGCCGATTTCCTGCTACACAAGCTTAAGGCTTTGAACTTTATAAAGTTTATTGGTTGGTGTTTCAGCTGCTCTCTACAACAGATTATTAAAGTCAGGCTTAGATTTCTTTTAATGAGAAAAAGTTTTGATAGAATAAAGATCTGACGAAACCAGCTCAGCAAGTCGGAGTTCTTTCTTCCAAACAGACAATCGTTTCAAAGTCCTGCTACAGGTAATAATTTGGTGCAGATGTGTTAAAAAATTAAGAATTTCCTCTTTTTAAAACTAACGCCAAAGTATAACTTCACAAGATGCTCAAAATTTCTCTTTTTAATTTTTTTGTTATTTTTTTATGTAGCAGTTAAGTTTACAACTTTGTTCCGGCATTTTGACGACTTTGTTCTGGCATTTTTATGACTGTTCTGGCATTTTTATGACTGTTCTGGCATTTTTATGACTGTTCTGGCATTTTGACGGCTGAGAAAAAAAGTTTATTAAAACAACAAATCAATGTGTGCTTGATGGGGCATAGAGTCCAGTTTACTCAGGGAATCCTTTCACAGATTCTATTAAAAATACATCAAGCTGATTTGCGGGATTGGACTAGGACATCAACAGTCTGTCAGTTAATGTAGCAGGAGATCAGGGACAGGGACTAAATACTGAACAAAAGGAAGGATTTCTTGTTAAATTCCTTTCTCCTCTGTACAAACTGATAAACTAAAGCACTCGGAAGCACGAAGCTAAACAAACAAAAACAGTTTGTGTACCGAGAGGGCGAAGTTGAGGACTTTCTGGATTAGATCGGGAGCAGAGATGGCGCCAAGAACTCTCTCGATGCGATTTTTCTCCTCCTGCATGTCGGCTTGTTTATGCAGCTGCAGGAGCAAACAGAGAAAACACAGAGAATGGTAAAACTTTTCATAATCCACAGCTTTCTGAGAGTTGTGTCTCTATATCACAGTTCACCGTTTCTCAGCTGACTGACAACAAGTGCTAGCATAGCAAGCTAGAAAATGAAACAAGTTCTGAGAAGAAAAACACTAAGACGACCCGGATGTGGAGAACACTACTGGAAAAAACCAGAAGAACTGAGGGAATAAAATAACATTTAATGTGATTAATATGAAATATTACTTATTTTCTCATAATTAAAAAAAGAGTGGGTTTTGATGAAAAATATTTTATCTGGTAAACTTTTCCGCCACAGAACTTGTAGTCAACTAAAATCAGAAGATATGAAGCAGCATTTATGCTAAATGGATATAAAAATGATGGAATAATGAATAAAAATTACTCTAAAAGTTAATTTTCTTTACATAATTTTAAGCTTTGTCCATAGGTTTGCAATTAGGTCCTGGATTAATCATTCATTGTAGTCCTGGAAACGGGCACTATAAAAAATTAAGTCTGACACAGAAATGTTTTTTAACCGGCGTACCTTCAGCATCGTGTCCAACGTGGCGCCGTCTCCGTGCTTCAGCACCGTTAGATACACCTGGTGAGAAGTGAGTGAAGATAAAGACTCAGTATTAAATGTTGACGACTTTGGGGAACAAACGATGATTCCCTTTTTAATCATTCATTTGTCAAATTGCACATTTTTAACTGCTTAATGTTTTTCTGATAATATCTGCATTGAATTTCCACAAACAATGACACTGAAAGAACTATGTCTATGTCATTACATCGGAATCTGATTTTTTAAAATTCTCCATCCTCTTTAATGTTTAGCTTTATTTTATATCCTAAAGACAGGCTTCCTGCCTCAGCCTAAAGTCATGACTGTTTGGATAACTGGTCTCTAAACTCTCCTAAGGTGTGAGTAAAACATTAATTTTGTGAATAAAATGGTTGCACAGTGGCTCAGTAGGGACCACTGTTGCCTTGCAACAAGAAAAGTCCTGTAAAATACAACATAGGAAATTATATTCTACATTTTCCATAAATGCCACCCAAAAAAAACCAAATATCTAACTTTCAGCATGCCCCTTTATTGTATTAATCTTAAACCTCTCTTACCGGGCTCCTCAGGTCTGCAGGCAGAACCTGCTTCGCCTCCACATGCTCCTTGAATCTCCGTCTGGCCTCCTCCAGTGTGGGTTTGTGTCCCGCCTTGCCCAGTTTCCCCAAAACCAGGCCTCTCAGCAGGGCGTCCAGGTGGCCTGAAGTCCAAAATACATGTGAGAAAGAAATTAGGAAAATATTTCAGCAGCTGCAGAAATTATTCTTTGGAACTTGGAAGGATTTGAACAATAACAAAAAGGATAAAATCAACAAAACGTTTTTTTTTTTAAGTTATAACCTGAACATGGATTAAGAATGAAACGACTGGATTGATTTGATATTTAGTATTTTTGTTCTGGAAAAATAATTTTAAGTTGATGTCACAAGAGTTCGTTTTTGAAAACTGGTCAAAATGGTTAAGTTCAAAATGTCAGACCTCATTTTTGCATAATTATCCGATTAATTTTTAGTTTTCTCTCTTTTTCTCCCACTGATGTTGAACTTTGTTTACCAGTTTACATATGATGTACAGAAACTAAACATCAACAAAATATAGATACGATATTACGACGGTGTTTTAGGGCCACACTAAGAAAATAAAGTAAAAATAATAAAATTACCGTATTTTCTGCACTATAAGGCGCACCTAAAAACCTTCAATTTCCTCAAAAGCTGACAGTGCGCCTTATAATCCGGTGCGCCTTATATATGGACCAATATTGAGCCACAACAGGTGTAGCAACTACGGTAAGCAGCCATAGAAGAAGAAGCGCGCGGTGCATGCTGGGATAGTTGTCAGAACGCTGGTTTGTTAATAAAGTTTGACTGACCCATCTACCTACAGACCTGATAATCAGGTTGTCTGCAGGTCTGTGAGTGAAACAATGACTGGGGCAGCCTACTATACAAGTTACTCGGGGACCACTTTTGTAGAGTACGGACCAAATCCCGTCCCGTATAGGTTCAATACGGGACGGGTGGCAACCCTAACTGTAGCGTCTATTCTATGCGCCTTATATATGAAAAAAGTTTTAAAATAGGCCATTCATTGAAGGTGCACCTTATAGTGCGGAAAATACGGTTCAAGAAGTTATGAAATTATGGGAATAAAGTTGTATTATTAAGACTTTATTCTCGCATTATTTCAACTTAATTTTCATAATTTTATGACTTTATTCTAATAAATTTATTTTTTTTATGGCCCCAACACTCAGACGTAAAAAAAAAGGTTAAAGATTTGTTTTTATCCCTAATGAAAAGTGTGTTCTTACCATCACTTTAGAATATGCCAAATATTTGATTCATTAAATAAAAGACAAACATGCCAAGAGAAATGTTATTTTTAAAAGTGTTATTTAAATTAAATGTTATTAAGAAGGAAAGAAACAACAAGCGTTTGGGTTTAAATGTAATTTCATGGTTCCTCCTCACCTTCGCCTGGCTTGCTGTCCCAGCCCAGCTTCAGGCCGATCGGGGCGAACAGGTCCCTGATGAACTCCAGGATCTCGTCGTGAAACTCCGTGTGAGACAGCAGCGATGACAGAACTCCCAGGTTGCAGCTCAGGTCGCTCCAAACGGTGTAGTTCGGCTCGTTGACAAACGCCTCCATCAGCTTCAGCACCTCCACTGTGCTGATCATTCCTGCACGAGACTGAAGCCACACGACAGGAAGTGAGCAGAAACGCCAAATGATGAAACGGAAGGAGTCATGGACGAGCTGCATCCTTTATTCACCGAGCAGAAAGGGAAATTACAGACTCTTAAAAAAAAAAAAGTAGTTCAGCTTCTTCACATTACAACCTACAGGTTGTTGCTAGGTAACCATAGAATGGGTTGCTAGGTAACCAAAGAGTGAGTGAGTTAGCCGATTCCACCAACTTTGGTAACGGCAGACTGAAAGGTTTCGCAGCTAAAGTTTTTCCTCTGCCTACATCTCCCAGAATGCTGTGCGGTTCTGGATTGGAGTTCAGTGAATATTCTATATTTACTTATTTATCCATTTTATTTTTATTGGAGTCTTGCAACAAAATTCCTCTCGATATGTAGATTTAAATGATGCATTATAAATTGATATTGATCATGCGTCTATTGCGATATATAATGTTTTTGATTTATTCTTCAGCCCTGTTTGTATTGGTGTAGAAGAGAACATTTACTGCACCAACAGAGGAGTTCAATAAATCTCAACATGGATCTGAAATGTGTTTCTTCTCAGTATGAACTTCACTTAGAGAGGATGTGTGTGTCAGTGAGACCTACGAGGGAGAAGAGGTCATTCTGCAGGCCGAGTCGGTCCACAGGCTGGAGGCTGAGGTCTCTGATTCCTGGCAGCAGGCTCTCCAGCATGGACGAGCTGTACTGGATCCGGTAAAAGCCGACAGTTCCAGGGTTTATCTGCAAACAGAACGAATGCGTTACAGCTGGAAAACATCCTCACATTGTGTTTTCAGGGCTCAATGTGCAACATGAGCTCACCTTGATCCACTGATCCGGACCGACGCCGTTAAGAGTCACTGTCGTCTCAGATTTTTCCAGCAAAATCCTGAGTTTGGAGCATTTGGGGTCCTCGCTAGTACAAATACTGATAGGCACCATCCAACTGGGGCAATCCTCACCTGTCCGACAAAAAGGGTGGAGAATTTATCCTTCACTCAAAGGATAAATAATCTTTGAGTGAAGTCCAAAGAACATAAATGGCCAGAAAAATCAGCTGGTAACTGAAATCACCCAACTTCAACTCCTGAAACTTGAAAGTCGGATTTTTCCCCGATCAGTAAACGCACCGTACTCAACTAATCCGAAGAATTGGTTAATTAGCAAATCACAACATTCTTCATAGTAGAAACTGTAACTTTGTGAACAGGAGTCAATTTGAGATATTTTCAATATCAGGGTGATATTTAAAAATAAAAGCACTTCAGATTTAAGAAAACATTAAAAAAAGAACATTTTCTACAAAGGGAAACTGTAAACGGTATAATGAATGAGCATTGTTGTGATAAAGTCCTGAAGGTGGCGTGTCGCAAAGAGTAAGAGCTTCTTAAAGAGACAGAGGCCCAATTTCAAAGCGTTAAACTATAAATTCAAATAAATAATGTTGTAATATTGTTTTTTCCAAGTAGATTAATCATAATAATATTAATACGCCCTCTCAAAGATCAACAAATTTTGATTTATAAAGAACCATTTACACTGGGATGTGGAAGACATTTTAAATATCCAAAATAAAAAACAAAAACAGTGAAATGGAAACAAAACCACAAAACAACTATAACAGATTATTACTCATAAATAGTCAGAGCTCACCATTATGTGGCCCACTGGCACAGAACTTCTTCTGCGATAGTTTAAGGATTCGGTCATCACCTTGCTGCAAATGACATCATCAGACAGCGACTTAAAGACAGTGGAAAATTACACCAGTAGCAAGACAGAAGGTGAAGAAATTACCAAGAGATTTTCATTTCAATCAGGTTCAAAACATGTTATAACTGCTACAGTTGAAACCAATTACAAAAATAATCTCAAAGCAATGAACATGGAAAGTTTTCTAATTTTTAAAACAAGAAAAGTTTGGTCAGATTTAACCTCAGACAGTGAGGGAAAAAAAGGCACATCTTTTTACTTAGTGCATTTCCAGATGGCAGATAAATCAACTAAATTAAATAAAACGACTCACCTGTTCCTGGTCGACTACTATGATTGGAAAGCCCATTTGCTTGGTCCATGAACTCATCACTGCAGCAATAGGTTTCCCACTCGCCTGTTCCAGACAATCCCAGAGGTCCTCTGTGGAAAACGGCCCAAAATCAGACCAACGAGCGGCGGCCATTTTAAAATAACTCCAGCTGGACACAATGCGAACTGACTGGTCTTACCTGTTGATGCATTTTTATGTTGGAACTTTAAAAGATAGGAATTCATTCCTTTCCTAAAGTCCTGTGAAGACACATTAAAAGACCGACTGAAATAGGTTGGTGCAGCGACGGCGCCGGGCCACGAGTTGGAGACCACCAACCTCGTCTCCAATGTAGTTGTGCAACATGCGGATCACTGACGCTCCTTTGCTGTAGGAGATGGCATCAAATATTTCATCTACCTCTGATGGATGGCCCACGTTCACCTGAAGCACACAGCCACAAAACGTCACGATAATTTCACCCTTGATGAAGTAAAACAAAACAATGTATTCTAGGGCTGCAGCTAACGGTTATTTTAGTAATCGATTGATTATTTTAGCAATTAATCGCATTAAAAGAGGCCACATTGTGTGGATCCACATTGTGTGGATTTTTCTTTTAAGTCTTCTTTATACCATATTAAAAATACATTAAAAGAAGCAAATAAATAATGTGAAACGCTCAATCCTCTTTGCTCGACTTATCAAGTTTTTTTTTTTTTTTTTTTTTACCATTTTGAGGAGCTGTGGGTATTTACAGACTATTTTTTCTTTATATACATCTTGAATGCAAAATGTACATATTTTTTGTTCAGTTTTGGCTTAATTGGTGCTCCGAGTGCATTTTATTTTTCAGCAAGTGGTTTTTTGTTTTTTGAGTCTCCATACTCCAGTTAATGATTATTCGATTTCTAAATTAGTTGCCGATTATTTCAGCAACTGATTAATATGATTAATCATTTCAGTCCAAATGCCTTATGATTCATAATCACCTTTCAGACAAACCATTTAATGACACAAGGGCTGAAACAATTGATCTGATTAATTGAGATGAATCGATTATTAAAACGATCGCAAACTACTTTAGCAAACGATTAATCGCTAACTTAAGTATACAAACTTAAAAAAGGCCATTTGTTAAAAAAAAAAACAACATATTCAGAGCAGCAATTAAGCCGAAACTGTACCAAATGTAAACATTTTTTCTATAAATATGTTTTATCCAAAACTCCTCAAGTCCCCTCATAGTTTTAGCTTCATCCGGTGCTGGTTCTCCTCCTACCTCGATGGGGTGGCTGCTGTCCAGCGCGTCCAGGTCCAGAGCCCGGGTGTAATCTGCCGAGACAAACTGGGTCCAGATGTCGTACTCTGGGAAGCAGTGATCCACACACAGGTACTCGATCCAGGAGGCAAACCCCTCGTTGAGCCAGAGGTGAGTCCACCATTCCTGCACACAGACACAGACAGGGAACGTCGACCATGAACAGCTGCACAAGCGAACGGGCTAATTGGGTTAAGTTTCACTTTATGAGCTTCTATAAAGAGATATGCATCATAGGGCGATCAATTAGCCTGCAATTCTTTCATACTGGATCCTATTTTAATATTTTCCCCCTTGCTTTCTTTTCTAAAAGAGAAATTACAAGTCAGAAAATATTTTCAAAAGGTGGCCTTTATTTCAATCATCCCTTCATTGAATTGTATGACGGAGTATAAGGGACAGTATTTGTTTAATCATGATAATTAAGATTTATAAGACATTTTACCAGAAAAAACGTCTTAAAATTGAGAAAAAAAACTTGACTATCGAGCTCAGTCAGTGTGATTCTTTATTAAAAAATAGACATAGTTGTTTGCACAATCGTATCAAAACAAGGCTACTGATAATCTTTTAACACATTACATCAAATTATTAAGTTTTTCTATTAAGTATTATTGGTAAAACTTGTACCAAAATGCTCAACACTCCTATTTTTCTCTTAAAATTACATTATTTTTCTAATATTATGACTTCATTATTGTAATTTAAAAAATGAAATCTTAGCCTGGCCCTTATATTTTGTTGACTTGAATTGAAAGCTAGAAAACATTATGTTCAAACAAGATGGCAGCTCTAGGCGCGCTGACATCACCCTGAACTGTGAAAACTACTTCTGTAGGAAAATATCAATTTCACATCAGCTGGGAAGGCTAAATAGATTCCTAAACATAAAAACAAAGCATATTACATCTATAATTGTAATATTTTTTAGCTAGTTTCATAAATGTACAATATAGTTCTAGTTACCTATAAATTTCCTCCCATTAACTGCCATTTTTATTTATTTCAGTTAGCAAAAAAGTTCTCTCAGTTTCATTTTCCGTTAGTTTCAGTTGGCTGTAATCACCTCGGTAGGTGCGAGATGGTGTTTCCCTTTAAAAGTTACTAGTGAGTGTTCTGGATTATTACCATGGTAACCAGGTTTCCAAACCACTGGTGGGCGAGTTCGTGTCCAACCACTAGCGCCACCCACTGCCTGGATGACGAACACGAGTTCTTCGGATCGATTAGCAGTGCAGTCTCCCTGGAAACAAACATCAGCTGGGAGATTTATTTGACTTTCTGTAAAATTTACAGCCTTACTGTTTTAAATCTGGTCAGTATTGTACGTTTTGTCTAAAGTAACGTGATATTATGGTTCCTTTTCGCCAGATCACAAAGCCAGTAGAATTTATAACTACATTAAAAAATTAACAGCCAATCCATGTGATCCGTATCGGTGATCAACACTCATGAGCGATTGGTATATTCTGAAGAGTTATAGTTTTAATTAAGTCATATTAATAGTATCACAGTTCAAAAACCCCAACAAACCATTTTAAAATTGCTACTGCATTAGTAGTTTCAGCCTCAGGCTTTAAAACACTGCCAACGTTAATACCATTAATGTTTTACTACAATCCAAATATAAATGATTCTCACCTGTATGTAACAAGGCCCCAGTTTTCCATGGCACCTAAGAGACAGAAAGAAAACCGACTTTTACTCTAAATGTTTTAAATTCCTCAGAGAAGATTAGGTTTGGTATCTACTCACCAGCAGCAAAATCAGCAATCGCTATGAGATCAATTTTAGGTAATGGATAAGGAACACTGAAGTAGTCTTTGTAGAAAGGTAAGGTCTTACAAGCGACCTGTAAAACATTTTTAAAAAGCCGGTTATAGTGACTTTTATCCACTGTCAGCACCTGAAAATGAGAAAAACTAACAAGCATACACAAAGCATGGCAGGATAAAAGCAGCGTCATGCAAGTTATGGTAATCTTTAATTTATTTGCTGCTTCAGTCACGATGTTTAGTAAAATTAAAAGAGAACATAAAGCGAACGGACCCGTTCGGTTGGTGTAATTCCCAACATAATATTCTTACCTCCAATGCAAATTTCCCTTGTTCTGCCTTCCCGACGGGCGTGTACACGCGTACCTTTATGCCATCTGACGACTGGCTCTCCACAAAGTCATATTCACCGATCACAAAAGCTACGAGGTACGTGGACATGATGGGCGTGGTGCCGAACTTTACCTCCACGAGGTTTACATCACCTGGGTATGGCTTTTGATGAACGACATCCTGGAAAGAGGAAACCATGACATAAATATATCACCTTTGAAAATAACACAAAGAAGAAAAAACAAGGCAGAGACAAAAATTAAAGGCAGAATTTTAAATCTACTTATGCTTAAATTTAAGCACAAGTGGAACAGACACTAGCTGTGTTTCCATTGACCATATAATTGCCCAGTCTGACATTTTGCAAATAAATTTGCTTAATGGAAACACAATATATACAAAAATACCCCCCAAAAAACAAACTTGTTTTTCGTTAAAAGGTTTTGGGGCAAAGATGAGGTGATTTTGTTTTTGGCTACCAAAATTGATTTATTTTGCAAAACAGCAATTTTTTCGCATCAAACGAGTCACGAATCAACAACAGGATGTTGCCACTGGTGCAAACCACAAAGAAGACAACAGGAAGTAGTTGGAGGATGATGGTATAGCATGTTTTAATGACTTATCACGCATACAAACGTATTCATGTGTGATATTAATTGCGTTTCTTATTAATGTAACCATCTCAACTGCGAAAATGTGTTTTTGTTCAACATTAGCAGAATATTGACAAAGTTTTACACACATTTGTAACATAAAGACAGCTGGTGTCAGCCTCATACCATGTTAAAGTCAAGGGAGTAAAACTGTGATTTTAAAAGAGATTTAAAGACATCAACTTAAGGCCACCAGAGCAAATGCCTGATTCCCCCTCAAAACAATTAATTAATTTAATTAATTTCTTGTTGAAAAAAGATGAAAGCCGAGGAAAAAACAACATGACCATTCAGACTCCAAACGGTTTGAAAGCAATCAGATATGTATCCGAATTAGCACCACATAGGAAATATTGAATTGGACCATTCAGACTGCCATGAAAAAGTCAGATTTGGGTCACAATTTGGGGGGAAAAACCCACTGCATTTGTCTGCTGTGTGAATGTAGCCTAAGATAATGAGTGACTTTTTTCTTATGCGAAGGACAGAGAATTTTCTACTCTGGAACAGTTTATAAAATGTTTTATTTTGCAACATTTTGGCAAGAAATTAACTCCATACATACCTAACAAAAGGGTGTAAATGAAGTAAGACTTACTTGTTAGCTTTGTTAGTCAAAGCTTCCTGTGACTAACAAACTCCTAGTTTTACTCATTTCTCAGAAAGAGCCAGATTTATTTACCCAGCACTCATCAGGTGAAATGTTAGCTATGAGGGGTGTGGTGGAATATATAACCTCCAACAGATAGTGGCTGCTGATTAAACGTAGATACAAATGCTTTCACTTCAGATTGACACCCAATGACTAAGCTCATTTCTCACGTATATATAGTATTAGCCTGCAGCAGAAAATGCCGTCCGTCTGCCTAATGTTATGCAAACTGAGAGGACGACAAACACAGATGTCAGAAAGTTGGCAGCAGATAGCGACTTGGGGAGGGGAGGAGTGGAGACCGGAGTTTCTGATAATGAGGTGTGAACAGATGACGTACCATATTGGACAAGGCGACTCTGTCCTTGGGAACTATCAGAGTGATGTCAAAGGTGGCTTTAATAGCGGGCTCATCCCAACAGGGGAAAGCTCTGCGGGCATCTGTGGCCTGAAAGACAGGAAGAAAAATTAAGAAAACCTGAGTTTTATTAAGACGTTGCTCAGTTCGGAGGGAGTTGGTCACTGGATGGGTGATAAAAGAAAAACAGAACATAAGAAAATACCTGATAAGTAGGGGGGCGGGCACTTATTGTATCATTTATCATAAATCCATAACAATATATCCCGATAAACATGTGATTAATATCAATAGATAATAAATCTGACAGAATTTGACAGAAGCAAAGTTGGCGGAATCAACTGACTCGCTCACTCTTTGGTTGCCTAGCAACTCGCTCACTCTTTGGTTGCTTAGCAACACCCTGTTGAGTAACTGCCACAGAATAAGTTTAACTTTTGCCACTGTGCCTCATAACTGCTTAAAAACAAAAAAAAAATAGTGTCATGAAGTGAAAACTGTGGATTAAACAGAAAAGGTCATAGCACCAGTTTGGCAGTATTTCATTTATTTAAAGCAAAAAACTAATCAATAATTATCCAGAGACTCATATGAAATTAAAACTTTATTATTCAGTCATATCATTCAGCTCTACATATTTATGAAGATTATTGTATAAAATATCAGCCATTTTCAATCATCAACCTTTATTTCAATTAAACATATCAATAAATTGAGACATTAAAAATAATAAATAATCTAAAATAAAATATAAAATGTTCACAATTTTTTTTGGCATTCAGCAAATGTTGATAATTCTAACTAAAGCAATTAAAATGTAGTCCGATTTAACTTCAGACAATGAGAAAAAAATGTGTCTTTATATTAGGTGCATGAAAACATCTGGTTTCAACTGTAAGGCTTTCCAAATTTAGACTTTTAACTAAGCATTTGATTTAACTTTATTATTTCAAGCATTTGTTTGAAAATCAATCACTTTCAAGACTTCATACAGAAATCAAGCACGTTCCAAACCTTGAAAACACCAGACTGAAATTCAAGCATTTTCGAGGATGAACTCTGTTAACTTCCCCAGGTGTCGTTTGCCCTACATGTTGTGTTTATTGTTGTGTTTACTGATCAAAGATCAGATGATTGAGATTGTGAAAGATTTAACGAGTTGCTTCTCAGGCTCCAGAAAACCAAACCAGTTCTTTTATAGAACCAGTAAAGAAGCGGCGCCAGCGCCTTCCTGTGCATGGAGCCGCTTTAACGGAAACATAAAGGAGAGAGAAAGACATGCCCTGAGGGCGAATGCCATCACTTTCATTTTTAAGTTATCACACCTTGTTTATTTCAGTTGGCATACCGTGAGATCTCTGGAGCTTCAGCGCAGTAACTGTAATGCTTACTGTGACCACTAGAGGCGCTGTTGGGGGAAAATATCTGCTGCCTCCCAGTGCAATATGATCTCTGAAAATTAGGAAAATATTCAATGTAAACTCCTATTGTTATTGAAGGTTTTTACATTTAGCCGGAACATTAAACTCACCATCTGATAAAAGTTCTGTCTCAAGTGGATGAAAATGTGGGTACATTTTGTTGTTATAATAACAATAATAATGCTTTATGGCAATAAATTTAATTTGTTCAGGTAATTCGGGGCCGTCATTGTATTATTTACAAAGTTTAGGCAGTTTTGTTTTGACTAGACCAGTGCCGTCCAAACATTTTGCCTTGAGGGCCAAAACTGGCAAATTTAAACAGCTGTTGGGACACAAAATCAATGAAATGAAAAATGTAAAAATTTGTTTGAGACTTTTTTTAAGTTTTACCGACTCATCAATAACATTTTTTATAAAACCTGAATATAATTAAAGATCAAAAACACAAAAAGATGGGGCTTCGGACTGTTGCCGTATTACGACGGAGTATCAGGGCCACGCTAGGAAGATGAGAAAAAAAGTAAATTATGAGAATAAATCCATATCAGAATGAAGTCATATCACAAATTTATTCCCGCGTTATTGCGACTTAATTCCTGTAATATTTCTCGCATTATTACGACTCAATTCTTGTATGACTTTATTCTCGTAATATTACTGTCATTTTTTTTTTTCTTAGTATGGCCCTAATACTCTGTCACACCTTATCAACAGAAAAAAGTTTCCAAGTTTCATCGGTCACCAATCATTTTATATTTTGTTGGCAACATTTGTTAAACCAGTCTTAACTTGTGCTCAGAGGCCAAACAAAACCATTTCAAGGGCCTCAGATGGCCCCTGGACCGCGCTTTTCACACTGCTGGACTTGACACACCACCAAAGGCTCAAACTGGCTGATGCCACTGCTCTCCTTGATGTCAGCAACATCACTGGTTACTATAATTTCTCCTTGAGACGTTGGACATGTGAATTCAAACGTTTAGAGAAAAACACATTAGGTTCATCTGTAATTGTTTTATTGGATTTTAGATTCATCCTGAAAGAATATCCAAAAATCTAGGTGGTACAATAAAGAAATAAAAACACATTTCCTCACCTATTTGTATTAAGTTTATTTCTTCAATAGCAACCAAATTGAGAGTACAACAATAAATCTGCCTACTGCGTTCTCCCATCCTGTGGACGCCATCCACTCACCTCAAACTGTGTGACAGCTGCATACCGGGTCTCTCCAGCAGCCGTTGTATATTTACTTCTATAGAATCCTTTCATTTTGTCGTTCAGTTCCCCCACAAATTCAATCTTCAACGTGCCAGAGCCTGTGGAGGCATTCACAGAAAGAGCACAGCTATTTGTTCTCGTTTTTTATACATTTTCTGAACAACTCTTTGACAGGCAGAATCCCTCCATACCTTTCTGTAGGGAACTTGGAAACGACAGGGTGACTTTTTCATCCTCGTTTTGATAGTTGAAGCCTGTGGCATTGATTTCTAAACCAAGGAAAACAGAGAAACACAGACAGAGAGAAGGAGAGAGAGAGGAAGGCTGATGACTTGGAAAAAATGACACTTGTGTGACTTTTCAGTCAGCTGACACAGAGGTGAAAGAGGTCAACACCATATTTTAGTGATAACAGTAACATGACAAAAAGGAAGGAGGAAAAGCCAAACTGAAAGTGTGACCCTCACCATCTGCTCCTTTTGGTACGAAGGAAGCTGTGATAATGTCAATGTCAGCGCAGTTCATCACGATCTGATTTGTAGCCTGTATGACCTGTAAATATTGACAGAAAACAGTTTAATCTACAGACTCACAATGTCAAAGACATACATGATTTATGGCTGCCGTTTGTGTCTATGCGCAATGCGACGTGTGAGAAATGTTCACCCATGCAGCCTGTTTTTAACTATGGCCCGCCTTTAACTATGGAAGGCCCTCCAGACCAAAAATAGTGTGTAAATTAACACGTTCTAAACAGTAGATAGCGGGATGAGCCATTTTTTGTTGTTGTTTTTTTTCCACACAGAAATGAGTTGTGAATCTCAATGAGCTTTGTCAACAAACATTTGACACTGTAACTGGAAGACATTTTAAATATCCAAAATAAAAAACAAAACAACCAAAAAACAAATAAAATGGATACTGAAGTTCTGAACCATTTTTTTTTGTTAGACATTTTGTTTTCATTGTGTCTCTGAGTCTTTCAATCATGAACCCCCCCCCCCTCCCAGTAATTTATTGATTTACTGCTTATTGCAATATACTTAATATGGATGCCCTAATAAAACTCCCTCTATAAAAGTTTAGTTCTGCTCCATCTAGCTCAACTCTTTTCAGACATCCAGCTTGCAAGCAAACCCAAAGTGTAAATGAAACTTTGTCTGAATCTTGCACTTTGTACTGAAATAGGATCAGAGCCTGGAACACATCCAACGTGTCTAAATGTTTAAAAGCTGGAAACGAAGCCATTCCCCACCCCATCCAGCACAGAGCAAGGCGAAAGAAAGACACACATGGTCCACAAACTGTGGAACCAGGGCCTGCAGTGGTACTCAGGCTTGTGAAAAAATGTTGGCATTAATTAATTTATGTTATAGTGACAGCGAACAAATACCGGAAGAAGTGAACTTAAACTTGAATCCAGTAATAAATCAGAATGACACTTAAATGAGCTCCAGTTCCAAGTTGGGAAGGCAGATAGATTTGCTCAAAGCTTCATTCAGTGATAATGTCAACAATATTAGCAATACAATGATTAAATCTGCAAGATAATATAACTTTAGCCATTGCTACATTGTTTCCCAGATTGGATTTTGGAGTTGTGTGATCACATATATGGAGGATATGGACCTTGATGAAGCTCTCCTGGGTTCAATTCCCGACCCCCAGACCCCATTTACTGCCCTTCTACTCACATACTAAAACACAGAAAACAACATCCCTCCAACTTTATTACTCAGAAATCCAACATCTAAGGACTATTACTTAAATTTGCAACCTTAAAGTTGGAAAATTTTTTAACTTTTTTGTAAAACAAGTTAAATAATAAAACAGAATCATTTAATAATTTATGACAACAAGCTGAAAAGTGGAAGTCTTTGTTGCAGCACTGCTTTGTAAAGTCTTAAATGAAAAAAATTGAGGATTACTGCAGCATATCGTTCTAAATTGTGATGCAAAAAATAATAGAAAGGACTAAATTTATTGTTAGGGCAAACAGACGCTGGTGCACTGTAACAGTAACATTGACAGTTTGTAGCACAGGAGTTTTGACACGGCTGTCAGCTGCGAGACTGACGAGGCGGAAAACCGGCCGCAATTATGAAACATGACAGAAGGCAGAAAGACAGACTGCTGAGCCTTTGGAGCACATTGCGTTAACCCGCTGAGGCCTTATGCAACGCAAACGTCTCACTTCAAGACATGGACTGAACCAGGGTTGAAACTTCATTTTAAAATAAATGCTTTTGTCAAGACGTTTTCAAACGAGAGAGATTATGCGAATTTTTTTTTTCTTAGGGTTTGTAAAAACTGAGGAATGATGCTTCTGTGTTTGAAATCAACTTTCTGGACAGTTTGCGAGTGAAGGCAGATGCTTAAACCTGAAAAGACATTTAAAATGTTCAAACTTTGCCAACAGTTGGATATACATAAGTGATAGTGTGCAGTGTCTTTAGAGAGGGAAGCGCCTCCCTCTCTAAACTGCCTCTTGTCTATATATCCACATTTTGTGATAGCAAAACAAGTGACCATCTGATTTCAGTCCAGCTTCTTAAAAAGTTGGTTTTAGAATTACAAAATCTGATTGTTGCAAAATCTGGTGCAACTGCAGATTGTGCAATCAAACGGGAGATGTGGAGGGGACTCAAATTGGAACATTTCAAATAAAATAAGCATCAGAAATCAGCAGCATGTGATACTTCATCAACTATGACTGCTACTGAATAACACCAAGCCCAGCAGGACCCTCCCGATGTAATGGTGAGAAACATCAAATGTACACAGCAAACAGATGCTCGATGTGTGCTTTCTCTTTCAAGTACCAGTTCTAACTGGCTGCACAAACCGTCTGTCATCATTACCCAAAACACCTGCAACGCAACAGCTGTTCTCCTTTACTTAAGCTGATATGCTGCTGTAACTACTTTGTTTTGAGAATACAACAGGTTGACTTGAACCACAGACCAGGAAAATAAAAATAAGAATATTCTGTTTTTATTTTAAAAAGTGGTCACAATTGCTAATAGGGTTGTAAACAATCAATCGACTTACAGTTAATTGTCGAGTAAGATCTACTTTTTGTGTTGCAGTTTGGCCGCCATCCAGCAGTGGGCGCCACTGGTCATCCCTAACCAGAGCCAGGAATCAAGAACGGGAACAGAAACGGTCCAAAGAAACCCCGGTAAAATGCACTTCATGCGGTTCTGTTTTGAAATATAAAGAACTCGACAAGCTCCTTACGTTTCGAATTAACTGATGTAGCTAATAACGTCTGCTACGACCTTATTTTTGTATTCTAGTGAGGGCGCCGCTGGTCATAAGTGGAGCCGTTAATACACAAAAAAGATGGCGTGGAATAGGAGAGAGAAACGGTCCAGAGTCCGATGTGGAATGCAAAATACACTTTATGCGGTTCTATTTAGAATATAAACATCCCAATAACGCTCTTTCAGCCTAGCTAGGCAGCCTCTCATTCAACAATTACTGACATGAAGGTGAGGATGCGATGATTGAAATTGCAAAATTATAAGGGGAAAACATGATGCCTATAGGCACGGGTGATTTTGAGGGCTGTCATTACTTGATAAAGTTCATGGAACCAGTTCCAACTGGCTGCACAGCCTGTCATCATTACTGAAAACACCTGTATCGCAACTACTGTTCACCTTTAAACAAGTAAGCTGCTGCCATAACAACTGCCGTGCTTTGAGAGTGTGGCAGGTTGACCATGGAAAAAACCCAAACATCATTTGGGCTTTTTGTGATCACACTTGCTGATGATCCAGTTGATCAGCAGCCCATAACTATGAACATGTGCTTAGTTTTCCCTCCTGACGTTACAGGAAAGTCATTCTCCATGGCTGTGAAATACTTCTGGTAAATAAAATGCATATTCCATTAAAATGTTAAATTTAAACTTTTCCAGATCTACTGTCAAACAGTGGCACTACATTTGCTTTGAAAATATTCTGCAATATAAAAAACAGGAGCACCACAAGGGACAGTACTCTGCCCACTCCTTTCCACTCTGTACACCTGAAACTTCCACTTATAGTCATAGTCTTGCCATCTGCAGACATACTCGAATTACACTGCAGTTGTCAAGCGCATCATATATGCACAAGACATTGAGTACAGAGAGCAGGTGGATGGCTTGGTGGCATGGCGTGGAAACAATCAACTCTTTCTTAATTTAAAAACAAAGGTTAAGTTTCAGGATAAACCGGAACGTGTGTCAAACAAGCAGCAGTAAAACAAAGCAGACTGTACTCCTTGTACTTTAAGTCCTTTAGCGTTTCCAACTGTATACAGCATTTCTTCTATAGTCTTGTGGATTGTGTAACCACTTCGTCATCTGTTGGAGTAGCAGGACCACAGCCAGTAACTTAACATGTTTTCACATGTAGATCCGGTTCCATTGCAACATTTGAACACATAAACACGACATGTGCAACTTCCTTCTTCACTAAATGTAAACAAAAATGGAGTAGTCAGATTTTGGCAGTTGTAGGATTTCACTTTTGGTGCTGGTAAAAGACCATGTGTGTTACACTCATGCTTTGTTTTGTTTTGGTTGCATTTACCCAGAATGCCATGCCCTATAGACCGCTTCCTGCTTTTGGAGCAGTCTCCGATCCGCTTGGCATTCACATATGTGTTGCCAGAGTTTGCTTCAACTGAATCGAGACATAAGTTTTAGCCAGACCAGAGTTCACCTTTTGGTCTGCATCAGAGTTTGATTGCACATTGACATCTCCCCAAACAACATGGACTTTCTAGGCAAATTAACTAAAGTTTGTTTAAAGCGGACTAAACATGGTTGGTGTGAATAAACCCCTGAAAGCTAAACAAGATGATAAAGTTGACTACGCGCTGGGTCCTACTGTGGAACCTCTGGAGATGACCGTACAAAGGAAGACATATTGGACAACATGGACCATCCTCTTCTCAAGACCAGTAATACAACACCAAGTCATTACCATGTAAAACCACCTGCATGTCTTTTACGGTATATTTCTACCAACTTTGCTTGTCTAGAGACTGACATTTTTGCCTGTTCTACTTTACAAAATGGTTCATGTTTGGGTCATGTTAGCTGGACGTGTCCTCAAGCAAAAATAATCAAATCCTGGCAATGCTTGGATCTGAACTTTGGGGTATTTTAACACAAGAATACTCTCTTGATTGTTTAAAGTCTGGTATTTTGCTGCCTCCAGTGTCTTTGTTTTGTTTTCTCCAACATTGACCTGTATCCATCGTCCCATCAGTGCTGAATCTCTGCAGCTCCTTCATAGTCACCAATAATTTCTTTGCTGCTTCTGAGTTATGTTCTTGTTGCAAAGCCAGTCAGTTTAGGTGGATACCATAAATTACTATGTTCACAATTGTGCAATGATCTATTTTTGGGTGGTTGTTCAGCCAGCATTCAGTAAAAACCTTCCAAACTTGGGATATCATTTTATAACCTGACATTGCGTCTACACAACGGTGCGGTGGGTTCCTTGACTCACGGTAAACTTCTGACTTTAATTTCACAGAGGTGGAATGTATTTAATAATTACGTAACTTGGAAGCCAATTGGTTTTGCTGAATTTTAATACAAGATACATCTCAAATGCTGAATACAAAACAGCACAACATGTCGCAAAATATACAACATATCCTCTCAGTGTGCGCAGTATTCATATTGCAAAGTTCTGTTTGGAGGGCAATAATTGTTGGCTAATATTTTCCAAGTGATGGAAGCACTGGTGAGACAGAGAGGACAGACGATTCCGTACCTGACTGTCATCTCAATATTTATCAAGAGCCAGATTTTCTAACATCGTGCAACACAGTTACAAAACTATGAAAATCTTTAGACTTGAATTTGTGGAAATTCAAGTCTAAGCGGAAGGAAAATGATGCATTTTCCTTCCACTTAATGATGCACTACTTTACTGTTTTACTTTGTGTCGGTTTATCACACAGGATACAATAAAACACACTCACGTTTGTGGTGTTAACTGGACAAAATGTGTAGAAGTTCAACAAGTATATTTACATTTCCAAGGCACAGCTAGTTATATGTAGTACCTTTTGCAAATCCACGTTTATACAAGAAAATAATGAGCCGAGTCTTGAATTATGTTCTGTTAATGTGCAGTGAGGGAGAGTTTACAAGCAGGGACATGTTTGCACAGGTGGCTGATATGCTGGTGGCCACACAATGGGCGGAAGTGCACTCTATGTAGAGCTACTGATTTTTTTTTTTTATTGTTGCCTATTTTACATTAAGATTGTTTTTCTTAATTATACATTGGGTTGTACAGAATTATAATATACACAGTGTTGAGTAGAGTAGCCAAAAATTGTAGCTGAGTTAAAGTATCATCATGTCAACATATTTTTACTCCAGGATGAGTAAAAATTAGCCGTCCAAGAAATTACTTAAGAGTGACAAAATATTTGGTACAAAAAGCTACTTAACTAATGCGTAGCTGATAACAGCTCATGTAATATTTAAAAATGCTGTCAGAAAAAAATTAACCTAATGTGCAAATTATGATTCTTCAGAGATTGGACATGAACAAATACGTTAATTTAAACAGCCATTAGCCAAACATAATCTTGTAGCACCCTCAATATAGTTTTTATACTTATTGGTGGTATTTATGCATCTTTTTTTAGGGATATACGTACATATTATGCTCCTAAACAGCCTAATCATAGATGGGTAGTGTAACAAAACATTGTACTGAAGAAAAAGTATCACAACGTCAACATATTTTTACTCCAATAAAAAGTAGCCGTCCAACAAGTTACTCAACAGTACCAAACATATTTCACAAAAAGGCTCCTGAAGTACTGGAGTAACTGATCATAACATTTAAAAATGATGTCAGATAAACAAAAATATAAAGTTACGTCAAATTTGTAATATTTTAAAGATTAAAATAAAAACAACATTTCAAAATAAATTTAGGAAGAAAAAATATTTCCAAATCAAATTGTTTACCATTAAACTTATGAAACTAATACTTAAAGATGGTGTTTATGTGTTAAAATAAGGAAAAGTACTTCCAGTGACAATAAATAAATACTAAATTTCTTTATCTCCAAGTGGCACAAAAGGTTCAGCAGTCAGAAAATAACATAACTACAGAGAATGCTTATGTTAAAGTCGCACGGCCCGAACTGTCATGGGGGAATCCAGTCCGGAAAGAAGGTTGTCCCTGGCTCTGGTCTGTTCATGCCTCATTCTAAGGGGGGGGCAACCTCACCATCTCCTTCAATAACTCTCCGATTTGCAATAATTTCTGTTATTTCAACTGTTAACTTTATGCTTTCTATATCCTTACAAGCTGCATCAAGTCTGAGAAAATTCTGCCAACAACTAAACATTCTTCCTCTCCTTCAATTAACTTTTTACATGCATTTAAAAAGTATTCGTACATCAGTCGTTCTGCTTCTTTTTTGTGCATCTGCGCTGTCTTCTCAACCTGGCAGATGACCCCTCACACTGAGCCAGGTTCTGCAAGAGTTTTTCCTCTCACGATCACTACGTGTTTGCTCGATAAGAGAGTGTGCTGCAAAGTCAATGACACAATGTAATCTGCTGGGTTTCCTCAGATAGAAAACATTTGAAACTAATTTGAATAATAAACTGAACTCAATGCACTGTTTGACGAGTAGGATCAACTGCAATGTTTATATGATTGAATTGAAGTGCGTTGAGACGTGTTGTGAATTGGCGCTATATAAATAAACAACTGAAAACTAAATTAACTGAGTATTTGTAACCAGATACTACCCATCTTTGTACAAGTTAACTGTTGTTACAACGGGCAACTGTCAGACAGACTGGGAGAGCGAGTGGGAGGGAGCGACACGATGTTGCCATGATTTAGCAAACACTTGACAGCATTAGCTAGCTGTACCTCGGCTTGTTTGAGGCAGTAATAATAATTATTAAAGTAAGATATAGTTGTTAGGTGATCTAAACTGGTCTCACGTTAGACTTGCAGGCAGACGCTTTTAACATGAAGGCTAACTTAGGAGATATTTAAACGGTAGGCTATGCTAACATGAGAGTGCAGGTCTGCTACTACCTTCTGCACAGCTGTGTTAGCTTTAGTGACTAGCCTATTAATAATATACAGAAGTCTCTTGCTGCTTTTCAGGCCAATGCGAAACGCTTAAAGATTTACATTAGCGACCTTCAGTTAACACACCCACAACAGCAGCTAGCGGGCTAGTTGTGAACAGTTACTCGTGATCAGTGAACCACGATAAATTGGCTAGCGAGTGGCAACGTTAGCTGGTCAGATTACATAACAAAATCCCTGCCTGGCAGGCTCAGACAACATCATCCATGTCTGAAGCCAAGCAACTTACCTCCACTTGTGCCTCCAGCTTGCCGTCAAAGGTGAAGTCGATCAGATCTGGCTTCAGACACAACCCATAGTTGACGGGGCAAACGTCAGTAGGTAACCGCACGAAGGGCCTTCTTTCGGGCATGGTTCCTGTATTTTGGCCGCTTGCGCTGCTGAACGAGGAACTGTGTGTAGTAGCGCCGTTTATCTTTGCGATTTTTATAAACACGGAATTGATTAAGTTGGGTTTCGACAGTGCGGATGGACAGTAGCTGGTGACTGTACGCGTGAAAAGCAGCGGAACCGTGCGTCCGAAGAGCAGCAACATGAACTGAAACCCTTTCAGCGCTACTCTTCGCTCTTGTACAGCCCAAACAACTTCACTTAATCAGCGTCGAGTTCAAGAGAAGTGACGTCATCGCGTCTCGGCTTACGTTCAGAACGTGTGAGGCAGCGCAGACAACAGACTTTCTCTTTTTTAATCTTTACTAAAGATTCAAAACCGGAGGTGACAAAATAACTCATGTTATTTACTGAAGTATGAGTACAAATACTTCTGTAAAAAAGTCTAGTAAAAAAAGTCTACTTTAATAAATAAGTACTATAAGAATATAAAGATGATTATTTGACAAAAGATAGAATAACACATATTAAATAAATGAAACACATATTAAATAGTTGTACAACAACAGTTCTCTATGAAAACAATCAAATAGTCTATACTTTAGAAATCTATCTAAGTGCATTAAAAAAAAATCCCAAGATGACTTTTGGGTTGATTTTCAGATAATGAACGGGCAGATAGTTTCTATTTTTTTATTTTTTGGTTTTGGTTTTTTGCCAAAGCAGTAGCAGATAAATGTGTAGACATTTGATGCATGTACAAAAACATTTGTAGTTTCTTAGAATGAATGAGAAACTGTTACTATAATGTGCGCAAGTAATTAAATTAGGTAGAAGTTGAAATAACAATTATGAGAATTACACTTTTTATCAGAAAAATCCACCAAAGCCTTGACATAAACGGTCAATGTGGCGCTTTTAACCTGAAAGGGTTTTCCCGGAAGCTGCTTTTCACTTTCCGGTAATTGGGGGAAGATGGCGACATCCATAACGAGGACATTTGGGTCTCTTCGTATCGTTGCACACAGAAGCTTAAAGGTACTGTGATTTTTCATGAGATTGTCATAAAGTCAGCATGCTAAAAAGCGTTATTTTTTTCCTGCTTGTTTTGAACATTGTATAATGTTTAGAGGCCTTAGCGGCGTAAGACATGTCGCATGAACGTCTTGGCATCAATCTACGAAGCTCACGTTTCAGCAGAAAATTTGTAATACATATATATCAATTTTCCTGTTTAATAAATAAAGCCCGATAGTTTAATATTAAAACATAGCTTGCAGGCAGGGCCAGTCCATAGTTTTATGGGGCCTCGAGCGGAATTTGATCAGAGGCCCCTTTTCCTGTTAAGAACTTCATGACTACTAACAGCATTTCAATACACATTTGGTTTAATCTAGAAGAGGGAGAAAATGGAGCTTAAAATCAATCACAAGTAAGTGGTATTGTTTGCTGGGATGTTATTGTGAACAAACTGAGCTCTTAAGATTTAAGGTCGTGGCATCAGATTGCAACAATGGAAACATCACAATAATTCTCTGCACTTTTACAATGTAAACTTAATTCCTTTAAGTCTTAAATTTTAAAATTAAACGACAAACACCATGCTGAAACTGTCAAATCAAATTTAATACTATTTTCATTCTCAATAAACAGAGATGCAAAATTTAGATATATGGTCTGGGTTAAAAGTATAGCATGTATTGGAGGCTATCTGATGGTTCGGGGACCTAACACAGCAGCTTAATCAACTTATTCTTGGGCCATCTCTTTTTATATATAATGTTAAATATCATAAACTAGTTATTTAACTGCTTAATTTCCATTAAGGCCATGTTTATTGTCATTTAGCCTAGCATTATGAATCATTTATCAAACACTTCTCTGGTGATTAATCACTCCTTTAAATTTCCACTCTCAGAATGCTGAGTTGGCTCTAGATGTACGGCATCCTGGTCCACTTTTCTTACCGGTTAGGACCAAGAAGCGGTACTTTATTCCTCCAGCGGTGAGCTTAAAGGGGAAGAAGGAAGAAAACCTAGAGGCTAAGGCTCGAGCAGCTGGCATCGTCTTCCGACAGCAGTACTTAGAGAGATCCATTAACATCTCTTGCTCAGGTAAAGTTGGTTGCATGAGGGACTTAAACTGAAAAAACATTCTTGTTGAAAATTTCATCTGGATTTAAGATGCACATTAAAAGATCAGTTTTGTCCTATTTTCATCAGCGGGAGTGTTTGACCCGTACATCCCTCCAGAAGGAGACGCGCGTCTTTCCACGCTGTCTAAGGAAGGCCTGAAACAGCGAACAGAACAGATACGACAGAGCGCCGCATCACAACTCGCGTAAGTCTGGTTTTCTCTTCATGTTCTGTTGTTAATAATCTGTGAAAAGATTGACCTCCTCTATCTAGTCTTAGCATTCATGAGAGGTTGTGCTAGCTATAGCATAGCAGAGAGCAAGTGGGAAGGAGGAGGGTGGATGAGCAGCGCCACATGAGATTCTGATTGACAGCACTAAGATCCTCCCCCTGGCACTCAGTGGTTGTTTCTAGTTGGCACTGGTAAAAGGCAGAGGAGATTAACTTATTTTTTTTTTCCACAGATAGTTTCTCATACCATATAGTCACTGCATGGTGTTTCAACAAATAAGTAAAACAAATATGTTTTATAAAATGTATGCTGCAGCTTTAAAATAAGGATTTTTAAAATCTTCTTTCAGGATTCGTAAAATCAAAGAGTACGATTCACAGTTCAGCACAAAGACGTTTGCAGAGCAAGCTCAAGAGATCTTCGTAGAGGCTCACAACTCCCTGACACAGTAAGAAGATGAACTCTTGCCTCGTTCCCCTCCCCCTGCGCAGACGGCTGATACAGGCAGCCAACAAAATATGTTTATTACTGAGGATTGTGTTTGAAGCTCCAGATATCCTCACACTGTTCTCAGATCTGCTGATGAAACATTAACTGTCATAATAAACAACGATAAACTCATGAGTAATTTATAAGGATCATTCTGGGTCAATGATCTTGTTCGTGCTCAGTTAGTGTTTTCCTGTACATTTCCATTGGTTATTATATGGCACATATTATCCAGTAGGAGCTGCAAAACATGCAGGACCGCACGTTATTGCTGTTTTCATTCTTTTGACACAGAATAGCATAGCAAATAAATATCTGTGACAATGTTTTAGTTATTTTTGATGTGGTACACAAAGTAATTAAAGTAGAACAAGCTGATTTTAACTGGTTAGTTAGTCAGGCTGTCTGCAGTAATCTGCTGCTCAGCAGACACACTGCTAGTAGCTTGTTGGCTATAAAACAGTGTTACTATAAAAGGGTATTTTATTTTCAGCTCCATGTTTGTTTTGTTTTTCACATCTGGAAATATTTCCTACACTGTAAAAACATAAAATCTTACCAAAGGTTTTTGTTTAGTTTCTTGTGCAAATATCTTATTAACCTTGAAATAAGACTAAACTAAAATGCAAGTAAGCTTTAGGAACTTATTTTAAGATGATAGTTACTCTAGTGTTTATTTAAAAAAGTACTAGTACCACTGGCAGATTATTTAACTTATAAGAAGACTGTTAAGAATGTGACTTGGAAATTTAGTTTCGTCATATTTAAAGTATACTAAGATATTTGCACTAGAAACTAAACCAAAAATTATTGGTAATATTTTGAGATTTTGTTTTTTTTCAGTGCAGTGTTTAAGAATACACTGTCTGTACTACTGTGCAGTCTGAATTTCAACAATATTCTGATCACCATTTGATAAATAATTTCAGAAGAAAAGAAGGAACTCAAATAAAAGTGGTTGTGACATTGCGGTATTGTCACATTTTTGATTTCCCAGCCAGTCTGGGTTTTTTGCAGTTCTGTGATCTCAGAAAATCACGCACAATCGACAGAATCCTCAAATTTTTTCGTGCTAATGTATAATTCTGAGCAAATTCTCTGGTTGAATTGACCAACTCCTACCTGCAGGTGGCAGTATTTCTTACTTCTACTACAATGCTGCTTCAGCCTTGTCAAGTTACAGTCCGTGATCAATAAAAATTTAGCTATTTAAGTTCTTTAAGTGATAAAAATGTGTGTGTTTGTGTCCCGTCTGTCTGCTTGTTTTTAATAAGGAATAAATATTGCAAGATTCCTTGCAAATATGTCTAAAGTAGAACCACAAAATCAGTATTTTCATCACCAAAAAAATCACAAAAACAATCATGAAATCCTGGAGGATCTGCCCACCTGGCAAATACAATCATTTACACATCAATCACTAGCCTGCATGTGGACATGTTGCTTTGGCTCCAAACTAACTAGATGTTTTTGTTTTGCAGCTTCAATAAAGAGAAGCTTCATTCTCTGGTTACAGAAAGATGTTATCCTGTAAGTTTTTCCTCTTCCTAAAGTGTCCACCCGTCCCTGTTTCTTTGTCCTAACTACTGTCAGCGCTGTGCTACGGTGTTTGCAGGAGATGACGAGAGGCAACCGTTACAAGACGATCCGGTGGAGGTTTGTCGAGTCACTGGAACCGCCCAGAGTGGTGCATGTCCGCTGCCCCGACATGGTCACTAAAGGAAACCTGTATGGGCAGGTTACAGTTCGTATGCACTCCAAGCAGGTATCACTTTATTTACTATGAGTTTAAGAGTAGATGTTATTTACTAATTAGATGAGTTCTCAAAGTAGATGGTTGCATTTGATTTGATTTTGGGGCGTTAGAGTGTAGGAGGCTAAATACAAATGTACAGATTTAATGTTTTTAATATGCGACAACCATGTATGATTTTTCTTCCACTTCACAAATACTTTGATTTATTACATAAAATCCAAATAATATACATTGAAGATTCTGTAGGTGACCTGGATGCAAACAATTAATCAACAATATATGATTAATTGTTGATTAATAATTTATTAGATTAAAATTAGTTCCAATTGATTAGCTAATAACGTTCAGTCTTTTAGTGTTGTAATTTGGCCGCCATCCAGCAGAGGGCGCCACTGGTCATCCTCAAGCATGCATTTTATACTGTTTTGAAATATAAACATTCAACAAACTCCTCTTTTGTTTTTACCTCATTCACCCTTTATGTGATGGAAATACAGTCAGCCCTCTTGACAAGAGAACTTTTTTAGGAAAGGAAATTACTAGTCAACTAGCAACCATAGCAAGTGCTGTTTCGTTTTTTTGGGGGTTTATAATCCGGATTTCTGATCACTGGACTATTTATAAGTGGCAGTTTTGTTTACAGACGTTAGCCATCTACGATCGCTTCGGCCGGCTGATGCTGGGCAGCGAGGAGCAGCCAAAGGACGTCCTGGAGTACCTGGTCATTGAACGGCATCTGGTCAACCCCTACAGTAGATGGAGGCTACATGGGAAAATTGTGCCCTCATGGGCTCCTCCCAAAGACCCAATTATTAAGGTAACTGTCCACTTTGGACCACTGATAAGATTTTTATTTAGACTTAGAAGGATAATTTGATGGGGACAAAAAATAAGAATTGGAGAAAAAGTTCTAAAAATCTATTAAGCATCTGTTTTTATCCTGTAATTAATCAGTCTACCCTAAACATAATCAACATTGTATTAAATTAAGTATTTTTTTAGCTGAAGAGCCTACAAATAATGAAGGGTACACTCAAGGAATATACTATTGCAATAACATCTTTATTTCTATTAAACATGGAAATTAGCTATCTGTTGCATCTTTTAATGTATTTCTAAAATTGTCTAGAAAGGCTTAAGTGGTTTAATCGACTACTACAACAATAAGTTGATGCCCTCGTCATCAGTTTTTTTTATTAATAAAAGTAATTAGCTGTTTGTTTTGATATGACCTGTCACTCAGCACAGGTTAACGAATGTGTTGCACAGGTCTGATTTAGACACCATCTCCTTCGGTTGGTAACCCAGCCTGTCTTTTTAGCGTTTAGTTGCTCAGTACTGAGGTTAATGTCAGACTACATTGACATTAACCTACTATTATTGAATAATTTGTACATGTTCTATATATATTTTAAATTTTTTTTTGTTGAGCGACTTGTCGGTGAACTTTTGTCTGCTCCGGTGTCTCTTCCAGACGGTTGCCATCCCTGGTCCAGACCTGAAGCCAGGGGAAGAATTTGATGCCCTCAACTATGAAGTTCCCAAACCAGAAGCAGTACAGTGGAATAAGTAGGTCAGCAGGGGGCGCCGGTCTTTATATTACGCTGAGGATATTAAGGAATTACTCATGACATTGAATTTTTTGGATGGAGTTACTCTTACTTGAGGAGGAAACCAGGCTTTGTTCTTTTTCTGCTTCCTTCTGTTAAGAAAAAATCTTTTAGATTTTTGAAGGATGTGAAGAAAAATCTGAGTTTTGGTTCAAACAACCAGCTGTGCTCTGAAATCACCAGATCATCATTTTTTTGTTATGCTTGTGAGAATAATTTTATTTGTACATGCAAGAAATAAAAATGCACAGAGCTCTAGAAATGGAGTGGTTTATTTCTGCATCAAATGTACAAGATGCTGATTTCTGCAATGGAAAATAAATATTGATATTACTGATGGTTCCACCTGCTTTTCTTCACAAGGTAAATCATGAACTGTGTTGCAGTAATTCATATGTTTAAAAAGACATGATACAAATATGATACAGAGCTTACAAAATAACTTGACAAACAAAAAATAGTTCTCGATTTGATGGTAAATTCTCTGAATAAATAATTTTCTTGCATTCTGAGATACACTTCAGCATCATTTCTCTTATGTTGAAGGAACGTTATTATTATTATGCCACAAACATTAATTAAATGAAATGTAAAAATTATTAACAGGTCATCCTTGGTAGAGATTTAATTTTAATCAAAAATTTGCATTAATGTTTGACATGGTAAAGTTTTACTTCTGAGGTAAATAAAGGGTTTCTGTTATTCTGGAAAAAAGTTTTTAAAAAATAATTTTCTGTGTTTCTAATTTTGTTGTGTTTTATAGCTATTTTTAAATCTATACCAAATACAGAAAAAGGATTCAAGAGTAATTCTTTTAGATCTATACTTCTGTAGATGTATACTATACATGGATCTCTAAAAATAACATTTCTGCGGTCAATATTTATGAAAAATTATAAGCTGTATTTATCAATTTGCAGGTCTAGACATGTAGCAGGATTGAGAGCAAAACGTGTCTCTTTGGATCGTAAAAGTTGCAGACCCCATGGCCTAGAGTTTTAACTCAATTTAAGTCACCTAGACATCTTTTAATAACATTTTATTGCAAAGCATTAAGCATTCATTGAAAAGTAGAGTTCCCATACTGCATTTAAATCTGTCATGGCTGCAAGTTTAAGATCAGACTTAAACAAACACACATAAGACCAATAATAAAATAAAAACATGAAGACACAAATTACATTTTCATTTAAAATGGAGAGTGGAAGCAGGAGCTGCTATTGCCATTCAATGGGCGTGCAATTACCTGCAGAAGCAACATATGATGTAATATGACGCAAAAGTAGAAAATAAAACTTGTTTGCAAAAATGTATCATAAGTAATTAAGTCTCTATGACAGATTTCACAACCCAACTCACATGGTAAAGACAAAATCTTACCAAGTATTTTTTTTGTCTAGTTTCTAGTGCAAATATTTTAATACACTTGAAATAAGACTAAACTAACTTATAAGTAACTTTTCAGCAAGATAAAGGATCTTGTTTTAAGTCAATAATTCCTTGATATTGATGGAAAAAGTTCTAGTTCCACTGCCAAATTAATTCACTTATGGGAAAAATCTTGTTACAAATGAAATAATCTTCCAGTTGCACTAGTACTTTCCATCAAATTTAAGGAATTATTGACTTAAAACAAGTGCCTATATCTTGCTGATAAGATACTTATAAGTTAGGTTTGTCTTATTTCAAGTTTACTGATATTTGCACTGGAAACTAGACCCAAAATACTTGGTAAAATATTGTGTTTTGCAGTGTATAGTTCAATATTAGGGTTGACCCTAACTCCTGCTAACTCAAATAGCAGAAAGCGTTTATTTCCTTTTGATTTCACAAATCAGGTGGGAAAACGAGAGCCTCAGCGGCACACTCTGCATCATCTTCCTCATCCTCCTCTGGGATGTTCTCAGGCTCCCATGTAAAGATGTCTGTAGTATTGTCTGTAAATGAGCCTGATGAGCTCCTCATGATGTCCCACGGACACAGAGCGTCACGCCGACCCAAAGCCAAGTTGGCTTTAGACTCGTCCGTTTGCTCCGTGTCCATGTCTCCTGGAGTCTCATCTTCAAGAGTAATCCGGTTGTCCGTGACATCTGTGTCACTGTTGGTAGACAGAACATTTTCTGCAACAGTTGTGGGAACATTTACGTTGTCTCCTTGTTCTTTGTTACTGGATTGACAAATGTCTTTGTCTTTAGTTTCTTCTGTCTCCCATGGGCAAACATCTGTCCGTGTGCTGTCTTGCTTTTTCAGCACTTTTGGGTCTTCTGTTTCCCATGGACACACATTTTCTCTAATGCTGTCCTGCTTTTTTAAGACAATAGATTCTTCGTTTTCCCATGGACACACATTTTCTCTGCTATCTTGCCCTTTTGTAACTGTAGCGTCTTCTGTGTCCCATGGACAAACATCTGCCAAAGCATTGTCCTTGTTTTTGAGAATTTTTGGATCATCTGTCTCCCATGGACAGACATCTGCCCTACCACTATCTTGCTTTCTTAACACTTTTGATGGGCTTTGCAGCCTTTGAGACTCTGTTTTGGACACTTCCTTTTTTTCACAAGACTCGGTCTCCCATGGACAAACATTCACCCTGTTGCTATCTGTCCCTTCAGCATTTTCAGATACATCAGGTTTGTCTTGATGGCCAGTTTCCCAGGGACACACATCTTTGTTCACAGTCATTTGCGAAGCAGAGTCTTTGTGTGAAGGTTCTTTGTCTCCTGTTTCCCATGGGCAAATATCTTCCATGGGATTAGGTGGATCAGGGAAATCCCATGGACAGCTTTCAGCTGCTTTGGACAGTTCTGTACTTGAATTCAGGGCAGGGGATGTTGTGTTGGGGGCTTTGGTAACTTTTGTAACTTCTGTGGATGAACTGGGATAGATGGCAGATTTCATGACTTCATGATGAAAAGGTACCATCAGCGTACCTTTGTTTCTTGCAGGATTTAGGTTTTCATATGTACTTTCATCCTTGTCCTGAACCTCCCAGGGACAAACATTTGCATATTCGCTGTCTTGTCTTATTGAAATTTGGGGAGTTTCTACATTCTCCCAGGGACAAACGTCTACTTTAAAAGACTGAGTCTGCGGATCTTTGGATGTCATAGAGTGCGGAGTGACTGGAATATCGTGTGATTCCCAAGGACATGCTTCGACCCGAGTCTTCTGTTGTCCTCTCAAAGTCCCTTGGTCTTGTGATTCCCATGGACAAACATTTGAGCGCTCCATCACCTGGGATTCCTGCGAACAGATGTTTGCTTTGATGCTCTGCTGCTTCTTTGGTCCTTCTCCTGGTTGTGCAGAACTTGCTCCATCCCCAGGACAAACATCTGTGTAAGATGCATTGACAGTTGGTCTGATTCGATTGCTGCCTCTTCGATGAGTTGAAGGGGTTCTTGAGCTGCTTATGGTCTCCCAGGAACTTATGCTGCTACGTTTGCTGCTCTGCCTTGATAGAAACACATGTTCGTGGCTGCCCTCTTTTTGAGGATCATCAGCATCAGCAGGGGAGATGGTTGATCTTACAATCACAATCCTTCGTGGGCTTCTATCAGAGGAATCCGTAGAAGACAACCTGACAGCATTCTGCTTCACAAGGCTGGGCTTTCCATCTGTTGTTGACATACTAAATTTCTGCAGTGACTTCTTGTCCATACTTGGACGCCTACTGGATGATCCAGACACTGGTGTTGTGGAGGCACTCTCCTGGCTTTTTTGGGAATCCTCCCTGTTTAAATGTATCTCCTTACTGAACTTGCTACTGTCAACAGATGACATAAAAGATTTCACAGAGAGCCACTTATTAGTGGGGGTGCGGAAGGATAAGACTCGTTGATTCTTCGTCACCTTGGGTCTTGGTGTACCTGGTGCACTTGCAGACACAGTTACTGGGGTTTTAGGTGATACGCTGTCAGCTTGGGAGTTTTTGTCCACGGAAGGAGTCTTCTCAACAGGCGGCAGATGGTCCCAGGGGCAAACAAGTGCTTGTGGGGAGGGTAACTCCTTTTCCTCACTGTCCTTTGAGCTTGCGTATGTAACATGCTTTGTGTTCTTGTCCCCTGATTGTTCTGGTTCCACCTCCCAGGGACAGACCTCAGCCTTGTCAAATGATTCAGACTGGAGGGCACTCCGCGTCTGATCGCTAATGGAAATGCTCTGCTTTGACTGCATTGCACTTCCACCAGATATCTTTGGGATGTTCTCTATGGAATGGGTGGTAGAGGAGCTTAGGCTCCAGGATTTATGAAGCCTTGTGTGATCAGGATGCAGCAGATTGGTATCAATTGTCAAGTTCAGAGCACTGGCGGACTTGCACACCCCAGGTGGAATATCCAGGGAGTCTGTCTCAGATCGCTGGGAGGATCTCTTCACAGAATTGGCCCTTAACGTAGAGTCACGGAATGAGGAGCCTCTCTCTCTCACATAATGATGATCATTTTGGGACTTGCATATAAACGATGAATGGGATTTTATTGAACTTCTGTAACTGATACTTACAGAATCTGGTGCCATCCTAAACGAATCAGAGTGACTCCCACGTCTAATGCGGAAGGATCCATCCCTCTCTTCACGGCTGCACTGCCGACTTACGGTTTCTGGGAACTCAGCTATTTTTTTGATAAGCGATCTTCCCAGTGCACATCGAGAACTGCGCTTCTTTGAGAGATGAGGGTTGTTTGCTGTCATCTTCTTCACCTTGTGGACCTCTAACTGGGCATACAACTTCTTAAGCTCATCCTGATTCATGTGAAGAAAGCAGGAAATTGGTGTTGGGATTGAGCAGAAAGTTGAAACGACAGAGAGGAAAAGACAATGAAAGAAACAAGTCAGAGGAAAGTCTAAATGTTATTTTTATGTCAGGAGAAAACATTGGGGGTGTAATGAAGGAAAGGTGAATCCTTCATTACACCCATTACACTTGATATTTCCTCTACATTTGGTAAATTACAGTTGAAACCAAATATTTTCATGCACGGTATAAAAACACAAACATATGTTGTCCTTTTAAACTGTATGACTAACCTCTAACTAATGTTGCTGTTTCAGATTTTGATTTCCATCTTGCAAATTTCCCCCTATTTCATATTACCTAACCCCCTTCAGTCTGAAATTACGTTCGCACAGCAGGGAAATTTGACCCAAATCCAATTTTGTTTGCCCATATGCAACTTTTTCCCCAAAAAGATTTGGTTTGTGCCACTTCATAAGTTGTACTCAATCAGATCTGATAGATTTCGCAACGTCTGCAGTCAGAATGGTCATGATGCATTTTTCCAGCTTTTATGTCAATGATGTGAGACATGCGTCAAAATTCTGCACCAGAAGAAGTGAGACACTGTAAATCTGGGCGTAAACAACGGCTGGAGCCTGCAGTTCTTTCTTTTTTTCTTAGCTTCCTCAGTCTTGTTATGATCTTCTGACAACACTGTTGGATCGCACTGCTCAACAACTTCTATGTTCTTCTTTTGAGCATCCGGGTTTTGAACCGTTCACACAAAAGTCTGAATGTGGTAACATTTAATTAGTAGCATGAAAAACGATGTAAAAAAAAAAATCTGATTTTAGGAGAATCAAATTTGAGTCTCAAGACTTGCTGTGTGAACGTTTAGTCTCAATGAGACTATAGGAAGTGTCTCCAAAAACAATTAATTAATTAATTTGCAAACTGTTTTCTGGCTTCTTCCTGTCTGAGCAGCCTTTCATTTGATATGGCTGTACTTTCCCATGCTGTTTATATTTGCATTCAACTGTTTGAACAGATTGCACCTTCAGGCATTTGGAAATAATTCTTCCTGGTATCTTGCCTGATTTCCTTTGGCTGTACCAGGAGTTTGAGGTGTTGGCTTGAAACACCTGCATAGGGATTCTTCTAATGAATCTTATTTGAATTAGAAGAAGATACTCTTATCTAACCCTAAATGAAATAAGTTTTGTCTGATCTTAAAAAATGTCTTTTTGGGGTAAACATCTAATTTTAACTGCATGCTGTAGTTTTAAAGCCTGGTGTGAGGGGACATGAGACTTTACCTGAAAATCATCTGGGTCCATACTGCGCTCGCTCCAAGCAGAACAAAAGCTGTTGTTCAGGTAAGAGGCAGAACGTCGCAGATCCATTTCATCTTCATACACTTCTGCTGCTATCTCCTCTCTTCTGGCCTTAGACTCGTAAAAAAACTACAGAAGATGCACAAGTACATGGAAGAGTAACATATAATAAAAACTGGTACTGAATAGAGATAACTTGAATATTTGGTTTGTCTATATTAAAGAAGCAGTGGAAACCCAAATAGAATAACAAAATGTGAGTTTTGTATAAAAGTCCCTAACTGTATGTGGCTAAGTCAGAACAGAACTGGTTTTATTTTAACTGGTTTTACTACCACTGACTTCGAATTTCTGACTCCTAAATTCAGCGACTGTAAAAAAATGTAGGGGTCACTTTCAAAAAGGATTTAAAATGTAACATCTCACCAAAGTAGTTCAGTCTGGGTTTCATCATCTACACCAACTATGGTCACACTTTTAACTCTCACTTCCAGATGGGGAAACAATCGGCTTCACGTCGATTTTAGAAAAGGTTTTAAACTTTTATTAATTATCCCTAAAGCTCTTAACAGTCTTGCTCCCCATTTTGTATCCTAGTTATTGAGCTTCTCTATTTGCACCAGCTCCTTTTGGTCAGTCAATATTTATTTACGGTTCCAAAGTACTTATGTTGGTTTGACAAAGCATTTTGGAGTCAGCTTTCACTAGATCTTTAATCTATAAATGAATTTGGCCATTTGAAATAAAAACTCAAGATTTTTTTTATTCAGGCAAGTTTTTAATACCTAAAAATGTAGTGGAACATCTGGTTTTATTTACCTTCTTTTATCTACCTTGTTTTTACCATGTTTTCTGTAAAAACAGAAAATATGTTTAAGTATTTTGTTTACCAATGTTGTTGGTGTGTAAAAGGCTATATAAATAAATCATTGATTGGTTTAAGTATAAATTAATGTTTATTATCTCGGAGCAAAATCTTTGAAGTTACATTGCAGCTTTTGCTTTCCTAAGAAACTACGAAGCCATAAATTTAATATAAAAGTTAAATACCTTTGGAACGAGGAGCAGCGTAAGTGTAACTGTGATGGTGACATGGGTGTGCATGAAGGACAGCAGCAGCATCCAGTCAGGATGCAGAGACTGAAAGGTGAACCTAATGCAAGATGGAAGCACATTATTAACGCTCGCTCAGCCCAGTTTGTACTTCAGAGTACACATTAAAGCCTGAAAGGGTTGCATTACCGAAACAGGTGGAACATGGAGGAGAGCAGGAGCTCGTTGTGGATGGCGATGCCCATGTAGCGAGGCTCATGAAAGGCTGAGGGAACCGGCCTGACAGCGGTCCACAGGGAGCTGCCCCAGCACAGGAACAGGAGCTCAGCTGAAGTAAAAAATGGACCGAATGAGTGTTTGATTAGTAAATTATAAATATTTGTTTGCTGACTCCATCACTGCAGCCAGGTTTTCAGGCCTGATTGCTATTTTCTAGATCTGCAGCAAACTGTTTTCTGCTCTCCACCGTTACTTGATCTCAATGGGATGCGGTGGAACAACGTCTTGTGAAAGCAAAAAGTGTTCCAACTGGATAACAACAAGGTGTATCTCGCAAAAGATAAAATTTTTGGTAGGCTGCTTAGTTCGTATTCATTGCAGTTGAAATAAATAAGCAAATAGTCTGATAGTATTTATCAATAATCATGTCTTCTGCCCACACTCACCCACAGCCATCATGTAGTCCCAGCGGTCCAGGTAGCACAGGGTGAATCCCTGGCCATCTGACGTTGTAGCAGTAACAAAAACGGGGATGTTCCTGTCTCGGTTCTGGAGCACACCCACGGTCCATGCACACAGGAACCAGCTGACCGTCATCAGCATCACTCCCAGAATCCTCAGCAGGTGGAGGCTGGAAATGTAGGGCATTCTCTGGGCCGTCCGTGAGAGGAACACCTTCAGCACCCTGGTCAGGGAGAGAGGTAGTCAGTGTTGCACTGCACAGCTTCCTCTACTTGTTACCAAGAGGCAGGTAATGCTAGCTGGATGCTAAATGTTAAAGTAGGTGAGAAAAATCAGAGGTTTCCTAGCTGCAAAACAACTTAAATCCCCCTGAAGATGTAGAGAAAGTACCTAAAGGAAGGCATTCTATTTTTTAAATTTAGATAAAGTCACATCCGAGTCAAGCGATCAACAGCCGGATGTTACTTCTGGCAAAAACGGCGAAGAAGACGACAGGAAGTGGATGGAGGATGACGGTTTGTTTCTGTTTTTTAGGACCATGTGCAGCTAGCTTCTCCAGAGCTCTCGCAGCATCACACAGTTCATAAAAAATTCTGTCATTCAAACGTGTTGAATCCAAAGCTCTTCTGTAAAATGACCGACTAAAGTTTCTCCAAAACGCATAGTAGCCGCACCCAAGGATAAGAGGTTTGTTGCTCCAACGCCTGAATAAAACGCCGACATCTCCTCTGATGGCTGAGATGATGAGGACTAGCGCCATGACTGAATTATATGTCATGTAAATGTTTACATCTGTCGCCACAGTTATTTTTAATGACTTATCGAGTGAATAAGCTTATTTATGTGTGATTTTAATTTAATTCCTTACTTAATGGAAAACCCGAGATTGTGATTCTTCGACATTAGTAGAATAGCGGCAAGGATTTGCGCTATCAGTGGAAACGCAGCCAGTCCCTGTGGTTTATAGCAGAAGATTAGCCGGCTGCTGGCTAAATGTTGATATAACGTTTGTCTGGTGTTATATTAATTCCTTACCTGTACATTTTCAGCGTGATCGTGCCATAAACAACGGAGAAGCCAAGCATTCGGACCCAGCGCAGAAGAATACATCTGAACGTGCTGGGCTTGAAGTACAGAATGAAGACCTGCAGGGGGAGACAAACTCAACTCTGATACAAGTAATGTAGCATAAAGGTGTTGATCAAAGGTTAGCAAAGTACGGCTACCTCAGGGAACTGGGTAGAAGTGGCTGTTTGCACTTTAACTTACTTACAGAGGTCAATATGTTAGCAAAGTAAGTCAAATGTTTCCATAAATGTAAATTATTTTTATTTATTTATTTAGTTAGTTATCTCAGGTGAGTAGCGTAGCCACAAAAAAAAATTCTCAAGTAAAAGTAGCAATACTTCTTCAACATATTTCTGCTCAAGTAAAACGTAGCGAAAATGCTATAGTAGTTTGTGTAATAATTTATGTTTAGTATTTCTGTATGGTGGCTTCTCTGTTTGTACCTCAAATGCTGCTTAGCTGTTAAATGCTGATCACTTGTTATTTTTAGAAATGACTGTAAGTAGTTCAGAAGGGCAGAGCGGCCAGCCCATTAACATGTTGACACGTTAAATCACTTCCCGTTAATGTGCCGCTCTGCACACACTGTCTCAGTCTGCAGGAACAATCCCTCATCAGCAGAGGCAGATAAACGAAAAGAGCATGGCAGATGTTACAAAATGAACACAAACTCAAAGAAATCATCTATGACTGGAGCTGAGAAACGCACACGGTGTGTTTTGCATGAGGAACTTTACATCGTAATTACCGGGAAGTAAAGGAGCAGAGAGCCGAACAGGATGGTTTCCAGCAGCAGGAGGCTGGAGGCGCGGATCCTCTGAGGGCAAAGAAGCGGAGGAAGAGGCAGAAAACAAAATGAAAAGATGAAGCCCAGAGTGCTAAAACACAAAATCCTACCGAGTATTTTTGTTTAATTCCTAGTGCAAATATTTTACACCTGAAATGAGACAAAACTTGCAAGTAAGTTTTCAGCTAAATAATTAATTATTATTAATTTTAAAAAGTACTAGTTAAACTTGTATAACAAGACATTTTCCCGTGTTATAAGTTAATTAATCTAGTAGCTTTTCCTCAATATTAATGAATTATCAACTTAAAACAAGCTCCTATATCTTACTGAAAAGTTGCTTAAAGGTTAATTTTGTCTTACTTTTGTAGTCAAAAAAATTTACTCAGGAAACTAGACAAAACTAATTGGTGAGATTTTGGATTTTGGCAGAGTATTTTAGTTTTAATCTTACAATCTACTTCACTAGCTGCTGCATATTCTCATACATTTCAAAATGTTTTATTTTACTGTAATTTGTTAATGTTATCCTGCATGTTTTAGTCATGCTGTTCTGATGTACAGAGTAAATGTCCAGTAATCCATAAACAATTTGTGGAAAATATGAACTTTGACATATTAAACAAAGACATGATGGCATTATTCACTGCAAAAACACAAAATCTCACCAAGTACTTCTGTCTAGGTTCTGGTATAAATATCTTAGTACACTTGAAATAAGACAAAATTTACTTACAAGTAATTTTTCAGCAACATATAGGACCTTGTTTTAAGTCAATAATTCCTTGATGTTGATGAAAAAGTACTAATTATAATCTGCCAGTGCAACAAATTCATACAATTTGCCCTGATTCACTAAGACATGACTTACCCGGTTTTGACGGTGCTGATATGACACCAGCATGCTGACAAAGACGAGGAACATGAAGACTCCCTGCAGGGCCAGCACCCCGGCCCTGAGGAGCTTGTCCTCCTGCACCCAGCAGGGGGTGCTGTCCTGACAGCTCTTACAGCCGGGCCAGCATGGGAGACAGATGGGCATGTTCGGGTAACACGTAACGCTGCTTTCGCTGCCATTTATAGGGTCTCCATCTGCAAAACAAACGTATGCATCTGCACCACCTACGCGAAGCCATGTGCAACCTGCAGCTCTCACATGCACCGGTGAAAGAAATCATGTCTGTAAAGCTTTTTTTCTACCTGTCCTGAAAATTATCAAAAATGTGAAAGAGATAGATGCACACACACATAATTTCCATCATGTTGCTTAAAACCTAATTTATATTTTCTTTCTTCACATTTTTCAAGTGATACATAGTTTTTCTTGTCTTCTGTTTAAAGCTGCAGTATGTAGCTTTTATTTTAAAAATCTTTAAATATCGGTTAAAAATGTCACCATGTTGTGACAGATAATCTGTGAAAATATCGACCTCCTCCATGAGCTAATGTTGCTGTCTGAGTAAATGCACTGCTACCGACAGAAAACTGTCACGACATGGTGACAGTGGTAACAAGGAGGCTACATGCAGAGTCGTTCCCATAGCAACTGACTGACAACAGCTCCACTAGTGAATCAGGATCCAACACCAAGAAGCAGCAAACATTTCCCACAGAAAGAACAGAACATCCAGTCCGTTACAGTATTATGTTTTCAGGGTTGATATTTATTTTACGACTATGTACACAGCAGTGGTAGCAAATTTAAACAGCTCTTAATTTAAACTTGCCCAGAACTCACCAAATCCCACAGCATATCTACATGCTAAGACTGTCATATTCAAGCTACCATAAGTGACCTCCCTCTTGCTATTTTTTTAATGAAAACTTTTTTACAAGTTTTTGTAGTCTTGACAATTAATAGCAAAGCACTCCATCCATTTTTCTTTTACATATCAGGCATATAATTAAGTTTTAGAGTGATATTTTGACAACTTGACAGCTAAAACCAATGATAGTCATCGTTGGTGAACTGTTTTTTGCCTTCCAGCAGGAAAGCTGGGGGCAGGATCTTCAGTGTGTGACGTCACGCTGCAATGTGTCTAGAGGCTAATGGCTGTAAAAATGTGATGTGTGTGTCAGGGAAAACAGAATGTAATGTAACTAACTTGAAGTTCCCAGAAACTTTCCTTAGTGACCCTGATTATTGCTGACCAGTCCAGGGTGAACCCCGACTAATCATGAACAAAAATCTTTGTCCATTTTTAATATCCATAATTTTTTCGACACAAAAATAACAGAATGACATGAGTGTGTGTAGCGCTAAAGGCTGTAGCTTCTCTGATATTCATCTTGAAATTGGTTGATGGTTTCCTGGTTGACTTACCTGAATCCTCAGGAGAGATTTCCGGGTTGTAGTATCCCTCCTTGCAACGGCAGCAGTACTGACCGAATCGAAAGCCCCGGCCTGGAACCGGCACACACTGAAAGAGAGACACTGCTTTCACTCTTTAAGGCCATTTACTTACAGGTTGTCTGATTTTGTTATTCTGTGTGAGTTTGTGGTCATCTTAAGAAAATAAAGGAAAGATTGTCATATTTTGTTTGGGAGCTAGAGTCCATCTGATCCAGTGGACCTGACTGTGTTGCAGATCTATTTATTGTTCCAGATACAAAGACCCTGCGTTGATATATTTTTCTTCTTGCCTATTTTTAACCTGTTTTTGCATCCGATTCAATAAGAAAATATGACGCTATTTGTAATTATGTAATTTTACAAATGATTTGTCTCATATTAACTGTCACAAGATGACATGGAAAAAACATATTTTTGTAAAAGTTACATACTGCAGCTTTAAATATATAGTTTAGTTTGCATTTCTCTTCAAAATATTAACTTGACATAATTTGATGGATTTTGGAAGGCAGAGTTTCTGGACATACAACAGCTATGAAGTCAGATTATGGGGGAGTTAGATTAATGACACAGGAGCTTGAATTGATCATCTTGTTTACTGAACTCCAACTGAAAACAACAGTAGCACCAGAAACCACACATGCACAGGGAGAACATGCAAACTCCATGTAGAAAGACCCTGGGCCGGGAATCGAACCCAGAACCTTCTGCTGCAAAGCAACAGTGAGACCAACTTGCACCACTGTGCCACTGTTCAAAATACAAAGCCATGTACTTTTTAAATCAAAACATCCTGTAGCCAAGTTGTGAGTGGAGCCCCCTGGTGGTCTGCCACAAGATTATTGATAATTAATCAAAAATATAATCTAAACCAGGGGTGTCCAAAGTCGGTCCTCGAGGGCTGGCATCCTGCACGTTTTAGTTCTCTCTCTGGTTGTAGTAACAACCTTTTCAGCATGTCAATGTTCATCTTAGGTCTCTAATGAGCCATCATTTGATCCAGGTGCGTTAAACCAGGGAGAGAACTAAAACGTGCAGGATGCCGGCCCTCCAGGACCAACTTTGGACACCCCTGATCTAAACCAAGAGTGACCAGCTAATTTCATTTTGGGCCAAGAAAAGATAATAAATGTCCTGAAATGTCCTTAAACATGAACAAATAACTATCTCTGTATTCAATAAATACTTCTTAAATTTAAATAATACTGAACATCTTTTCACATTGATTTAAATAGGCAGAATACAGATAAAACCTCCTTTGATTTCATTGCTAAAATAAAACACATAACTGCTATCTCAAAGGTTCTCTAGACTCTTGAGGACCACTTAAAAAGCTAAAGCGGGCAGAATTTGGCCCTCGGACCATGAGTTTGACACATGATCTACACAAAAGCATAGACATTGGAGTACCTCTGGTTAAAAATAAAGAGGATGTGAGACAGCAGCACAATTATTCTGCACAGTGAAGCTAACAGGAGCTGACTGAATGAAGGTTAAACTCAGGGTCACGATACTCAGTCTCATTTTACTTCTCTCTTATGCTAGCATCAATTTAGCCAGTCAGGACACAGACACTAATACACACTCACACACACACTTGCTTAGATGCTGTGTGTGTTAATCTAAGCTAAAAGCTAAATGGACACATAATGCCTCAACTGAGAGTATTATCTTTTTTTTAGAGAAATCCTGTTCTCCAGCCTAGACAAACACACACAAACACACACTGACTGCAGGGATATTCAAACTCACAGCCTCTTTATTGAATGCTCAAAGACCTAATGGCACTAGTTGACCATTAATGTAGCATGGATTATACGCAGCAGTCATCTTGATTCTCTCCATGCCCACATCTACATTCAAATCTATCCCTCTGGCATGTTTAAGTAGAAATAACCAAAGCTTTACAACTTCATGTCTGCTAAAAAGCCATTTTATTGTTTACTACAGTGTTTGTAGTCGTAGCATTAGCTCTGACCTCAAAAGCCTTTGGCTTGATTATGTTGTATATACAGTTAAACCCGGATATATTACATACACTGTGTAAATATACAGTATAAGTATTGCATCCTCTCTGTCTTACATTAAAGCAGACCAAACCTCTCCTGTTATGGGTCAGTTGATATCATCAAAACTGTTTCTATTATCTAAATGTCACAATAGTCAGAGTGACATAAGCTTTTAGTGTTTTTAAAACATGATTGCAGATGTGAAGTTTGCCTGTATTAGTTTAGTAATTCTTCAAATTAGTTTTGTTTCGTCAACAAGTCATTTTCTCCTGACTTAAGTCACGTTGCTCTTGGGTGGAGGTTACCATAGAAACCAGTAACGACTGGCTCCTCCCCCTTCTTCTGTTGCCATCTGTAACTGTGTTTTCTTAGTGCTATATTTTAACACATATTTTAGACAAATCTAGTTATATGCAGGGTTTCATGTGTAATTTTGTCATGTTTTGTATATGTTTTTAACCATTATCCATATCAGCCTTGTTTAGTTCTGCAACTGTTAACTGTCATGTCAGCTGTTCATTGGGAATCATTGCTCTGGACTTTGTTTATGTTTATTTTATTTTATGTATAGGAGCAGACGATGCTGGCCTGATGTTAACCACCATCTTGATTTTCTTTCTCCTTAGATTAGAATAAATAGAAAGCCTGAGTCTGTCTTTTGTGAAGTCATCCTACTGGGCCAACCAGTAAAACCAGTCCTGTACCAACATGGGCTGAAAGGCCACTCAGCAAAGAAGAAACAAATACTCCAATGGAAACATAAAAAACCAGATTAGATATATTAATGTAGACAGGGACCAATGCCTTGATTGTCCTGTGGTCTGATGAAACTACAGCTGAAATGTGAGGCAACATTCAATGTCTCAATACCTGCCAGAAAGTATAAAATTGGGCACAAATGGACCTTATAAATGGGAAAAAAATTGTATCACCAACATATTAGAAAGTGACTTAAAACCCTCAAAAGTCTCAACAAAATAATAAAGTGTGTGTGAGCAAAAAGGCCTTCAAATCTAACTCAGTTTCAGCAGCAGTGAGAAGAAATGGGCCACAACTATTTTGAGAAGCTTGTTGAAGGGTATGCAAACATTTGACCCAAATCATACAATTTAAATGTGACCTATGATGCTTCCTTGAAGAGGTTAGGATAAGTCTATGGGTTACACAAAACATGTTTGTTAGATTTTTTTGTACAAAATCATTCTTAGATAATGAGATTTTAGTCTTCTCAGTTCTGCCTACTTTGAGCTGTTTTAGGGTCTCTGTCACTTTAAATCCAAATAAGCTGCTGCACGTCCCCCAACTCAACGTTTACGCTGGCACATGAAATTGCAAACAGATGTGCAATTACTTTGAAAAGCAGAAGTGGAGCCTCCTGTACAACCAACAAGAATGTATCAAGTGGTTTAGTGTTAGGGGCTAGATAATTCAAACATCAATGGATTGTGTCAAGTATCAAGATCATGCTGCTTTAGGAATAAAAAAAGGTTTTTCTGGGTTTCCTTTCTGTATATCCATAAAAGAATGGGATGTTATGGGATGTTTCTTCACATTTGATGTAATTCCTCTATAAATATCAAGGCTAAACCTTCAAAACCAGGTGAAGTTCTCAAATTATAAGCAGCATTTTGGCATTGAAAAAAGCATTGAGATGAAGAACAGGACAGTCCATATCCTGTCCAGTCAGTAACATAGAAGTCTCAAAGACTGAATCAGGATGGGAAACTGGTGCCATGAGGTGTCAGAGGATTTTTCGAATCCTTGGGCTCTTCCCTTGGGCTTAGACCTCTATGAAAGAGGAAGTATGTCAGTGTGCTAGATTATGGCTATAATCCATCAGATCATCCTGCTGCCCGCCACCAACCCCATCCACTTTTAAATAGATGTCAACCTATCAGAGAGAAGGAAGCTGATACAGGGCTGGTTGGGCCAACAGCCAACAGATGAGTGCATTTGTTAATAAAGTATGAGCAGAAGATAGACGATAAAACTTAAGCTATGACTTTAAAAAAACAGTATTTAAGCATTCATAATTGAAAGGAAATTAATCATAAAAGTAAACGATAGAATCAGGGTTGGGAGTTTTTCTGTTTACAGAGGAAACTGTTTATTTTCTTGTCACCCCAGTATATCTATTCAAGTGATTGTTAAGGCCCTAAGAGTCTTTGAGATAAACTCTTTCCTAACACTGTATTTATTTACTGCTCCAGGCTAAGGCAGTTCAAGAATAAATGGAAATAAAGTGGAAATTATACTATTTCTAAGGCTTTGGGAATCCAGTGAATCACAATGAGAGTCAATATCCATCAATGGAAAAAACATTAAGTATAGTAAAAATTTAATAAATTCAAGTCACAGCACAAAAATCAGTATATAGTTCTCACAAGTCTGAACCGGAAGGGATCCACACCATTTTAGTAGGCAATGCATAGCAGACCCATGGCTTTGACACAGTGGCGCAACTGCACATTATTCAGGTGGATGCGAAAACATAAAGAAAGAAAGTACAAAATAATTGTCTGTCTTGTTGAGATAATTTCTCCTTTGTTTACCTCCATGCTGGTGCGATTGCACTGGTGAGTATGAGCAAACCAGCTGTCACCTGTTGCACACTGATCCAAGTCAATGTCCTGAATGTTCACATCCACACGTACAACACCTCTGAAACACAAAACATGACCAACAATATGATTAAAGATAACAATGCAGCTTCAGTCATCAATTCTTAACTGCTTTTTTGATTCAACCATGCCAATTAATTGTTCCTCCAGAAAGCAACATCTCATTCCCCAAGAAATAAAAGAAACTAATGAGAAATATATTTATTCTTATTTATTAGTTTGTTGCTTGTCCTAAAATGTATTTTTTTAAGACAAACTATCCGGTTTTACTGTCAGAAAAGCAAGCAAAAACAGTTTGCTTACTATTTCCGTAAAGGGCGGAATGTAAAATCTGGCAGCAATAGCCTGGTTACATGAAACCTGAAACTAACACATTTTCATTAAGCTGCTTTTAGTACTTGATTCTTTTCAGCTTCATTGTTGGGTACAATTTATAACTTACGGACTCTGTTTGCCTTCAGAATGGCCTTAATTTTTTGTGGCATAGATTCATGTAGGTGTCAGAAATGTTCCTCTGAGATTTTGGTCCATATAGCATAACACAAGCTGTGTTACTGTTAACCATATAATAAATTTGCTTAATGGACATACAGCAATTAAAAAATAATTATTAAAAAATTGATTAAACAAAATGTTTTACCTAGGATGTGGTGGTTTTTCAGCCATATCAAAATACTTTTTTCAAGTCATGTGATCAACAGCTGGATCTTACTACTGGCGAAAACAAAGAAGAACAAGACAACAGGAAGCGGTTGGAGGATGATTGTTTGTTTTTGGTTGGGTTTTTTTTGGACAGTGTGGAGCTGACTCCACCAGAGCTCTCGCAGATTTGCAGTTTATAAAAAGTTGTGTGTCATTCCAATATGTTGAATCCATTGCTCTTCAGTAAAATCATAGACTACAATTTCCCCAAACTGCCTGAATAAGACGCCGAAGTTTCCTCTGAGATGATGAGCACTAACGACATGGCTCAATTATGAATATATTTAACTGTTTGCATCTGTTATTGACACTGTTTTTAATGGTTTATTGTGTGAACAAGCTTATTCATGTGTGATTTTAATTTAATTTCTTATTTAATGGAAACACCACATTTGTGAAAGTATGTTTTTTCGACATATAGAATATAAACAAAGATTTGCGCACATTTGTAATGGAAACACCTCTAGAGTTGCTACAGATTTATCAGCTGCACATCCATGATGGGAATCTTCACCACATCCCAGTGATCAGCAACAATACTTGGGTAGGGTGTGGTATTTACATTGGTATTGAGTGACTGCAAGAGTGGCAAGAAAATAAACCCCTGCACCATTACGTCACCACAGAAAGTCTGGACTGTTGACACAAACAGGACGGATCCATGATTTCATATTGTTTACACCAAACTCTGACCCTACCATTTGAATGATGGAGCTGAAATGGAAACTCGTTGAATAAGGAAACATTTTTCCACAATGTCACCATTCAATATTGGTTAATCTGTGTGGATTCACTCTTATAGTTTCCTGTTTTTGTCTGATAGCATTGCAGCCAGGTGTGGCCTTCTTCTGTTGTTCTTCTACAAGGTTTAATATGTACAATCTGAGAAGATATTTTGCTTACCTCAGTTGTAACAAGTGGCTATTTGACAGGTCATCTTAAGCCAGTCTGTTCTCCTATTGCCTTTTACACCAACAAATTCACACAACTGCTGATCACTTCATATTTTCTCAATTTAAGACCAAAGTCACTTACATCCCCTTTCTTCTTTAAACTGTCTTCACCAAAAGTGTCTTACTCAGAGGTGGACAGAGTACCCAAAAATTGCACTAAAGTAAGAGTAGCACAAAAAGTATTTGGCAAAAGTACCGAGAAACTGATCAAATTATCAATCATTTAATATTTAAAAACTACATAATCAGACGGACCAGAAATATAAAGTTAAGTGGAAATTTTGGTATTTTAAGAACCAAAGTGACAATAATTCATATAAATGACAAAAAATAACAAAACCAGGAGAAAAAAAATCTTAATCACTTTCTGTTGATACAAAACTTATAAAACTTTATCAGAAATTGCAGGTGTGTGTCTGTGTCTGGTGAGTTTCTGGTTGAAACATGTTAGTTTTTCATTCAGTGAGTAGAGAATCTATCAATTTTACTCAAGTAAGAGTAGAAATACTTCATAGTAAATTTACTCAATTAAAAGTAAAATGTACAGTCTAATAGAAATACTCCTATTACTAATTTTTTTCCCCAAAAAGTTACTCAAGTAAATGTAATTGAATAAATGTAACTAGTTACTACCCAACTCTGGCCTCTATCCATAGAGTTGCTACCTTATGATTGGATGAGTTGCTATTTGTATTAACAAGCAATGGATCAGATATATCTTATCAAAACTTTTTGAAGCAGTTTATCATATTCTCATTTTTAAATCACAAAAACCAGGCCTCTTACAAGGGATGTGTTCACTATTGAGGTTAGCACCCATAATGTTGAGAGTGAGGAGATACTGACCTGAACTCTGGTGTCAGGTCTGGCTTCAGTCCATAGAAGGAGGTAGACAGGGTGAGAATCCATCCAGGCTCAAAATACCCGTCCTTACAGTCCAGAAACGGGGCGCTGGCATACTGAACCCCGGTTCGGTTGGTCACGTAGCTGTCACCCTGTCCCCACTTTGGCGTATCTAATGTGGTGAGGTCATTGAGGAGAACCCGCTTAGACAGGGAAGCTGTTGGTTGGCCGGACTCTGGGAACTTCAGTTTTCTAAACCAGCTGTCATCGGGGGCAGGAGATGGAGGGTGGAGACTCTCCCAGGTCTTGGATATGTCCTGAAGGAGGATGGCCTGCTGTTTGCCAGTTGGGTTGCGAGTCGCACGAAGAACCAGCTGTGGTACCGGGGCAGAGGGGTCAGCGTCAAAGGTGAGCAAAGCCCGCTGAATAAGCAAGTCTGCCTCCAAAAGGGAACGGACTAGGGCGTGGTACCACTCCATATCCTCATCCACTGTACTCTCACGAAGGTCGCTGGCCTGGAACACCATGTTGAGAAAGTTGGCGGTGTTAGCCAGCGCATCCTGAGCTGGTTGGAGTGGGGCGTTGAAGTTACTCGGCAGAGATCCGGACTGCGCCTTGGTGCTGTACGCCCGCGAACAACGAGCCTTATTCAAAGTGGAGGGGTCTCCGGTGTACAAAAAGGTCTCTGCTGGTGACCAGTCATCCTCCACCTCGGTGGGCGCCTCTGATGGGACCTCACCAAACTCGGGAAGCTCTGTGGGAGATTCCTCAGAACTTCTTGTGGTGTTTGTGGAAAAATCAGAGCTGTTGGCCATCTCCCCGGACAATACTGCTGGTAATTTTGGAGTCACTTGCGATCTTAGGATGGGTGCAAGCAAAAGAAGAAGCCAAATATTCATTCTGACTCAGTCTATAAGGGTAAAAAGGAACAAAGACGGCGTCAACAACTGGAAATCTGTGATCTTTTTGAAGGATCTTTTAGAAAAAATGCCTAATTTCACAGGTGTCTTGGAGGATTTTGCTGCAGAGTTTGCAATAATCTTGCTAACATTTAGTGTCAACAACTCAATGCGTGTGAAGTAAAGTCCCACAAGGTTTCACTCATCCCTTCTTTGAAGGACTTTTAAGCAAGCAGTGTTCTGTAGTTGGTAACAGATGAAGAGAAGAACCGCCATATTTCTGCATAGTCCACCAGGTTTCTCCAACTTTTATTGTTCCATAGTTGTTGACAAGAAACAAATGCAGTCTGCTCTTAAATAGAACAATAAAAATGAAATGGCTCCCAAAAATCAAAGCAACATGTCGATCCGAGGAGATGAAACGTAAGCAGATTTCCGTTGTTTTCCTTGACTCCTCTCGCTCCAGAGCTTCCAGCTCAACTGACAGAAACTTGAAAAGCTTGTTCACCCCCTCCCCGACTCGCTCCTCTCGCTCACCCCTCCTCCATATTGATGGGGCTGCTTACCAGCACTGAAAGGTGATGAGAGTGGTCCATCTGTTGAGTGTGTGTGGCTTCGGAGAGAGGAGAGGATGATTCGGTCGGTCAGAGATGAGTGTTGGACTAAGCTGTGCTACATTTGGGCATCCATCAAAAATCACCCTGCTGGATGGATGGCTGGATGGCTGGATGGATGGATTAACCCCTCCTACAGGAGAGTGGATGGGCTTTTTACTGCTTTCTGTCTCTCTTCTAAAGCAGATCAAATGTGGAGTGTTTAGAAATTTTATGAATGCAATTGTAGAAACCAAACAGGAGCTTTGCAATCAGGGAATCCCCTGCCTGTGTGCTGGCTACACATCTGTGTGCATATAAAGATGTTCATAACAAAGCACTTTTTAAAAATTGTTCTGCAAAAACCACAAAATCTTACCAAGAATTTTATTTGGTTTCTATTGCAAATATCTTTGTGCACTTGAAATAGGACAAAACCAACTTACAGGTGACTTATAAGCAAGATATTGAGCTTGTTTTAAGGCAACATTAAGGAATTATTAACATAAATAAGCTCCTATATCTTGCTGAAAAGTTACTTGTAAATTGTTTTTGTATTTCTGAGTGTACATTAGTACTAAAAATTGGATAAAAACATTTAGGCAAAATCGAGTGTTTTTGGGGTGTAAAACTGGTCTCAATACACAGCCAGGAGATATTGACAGCTTTTCAGTTAACAAATATATGAAAATGCGACAGACTGGCGACCTGTCCAGGGTGACCCCGCCTCTCGCCCTGAACATTAGCTGGAGAGGCACCAGCAACCCACCCGACCCCACTAGGGACAAGGGTGTACAGAAAGTGGATGGATGAAATACATGGAAAGTCCTGGTTTTCTCCGATACGTTAGTTTTCTTTAACTTCAGGTTTTGTATTCATACTTATTTTCCTTACAGCTTGTCATTGCTATGGGGATCTCTCCCATCAGTGAATGTGATACTTCAGTCTCTTAGACAAGACTTTCAGTCCCGTCTCTTGTACCATGAGTCTTGCCAAAGTTGATATTTATTTTTTACTATAGTTTGAACATGAATGTTTCTGTTTACCTTTGACTTGCTGCTTGTACACCTGGATTCCCCCACTGTGGGCCAATAGAGAATATTTATATTCTATTTTATTCTACTTTACAGAAATTCTTAAAGAATTAATGGATTACTAATACATATTTCTCATATGACGCCACACTTCTGGGAATTCTGTAGCTGACAGCCATCTTGGTAGGTAACTGCAACTAACTTTCATGGCAGTTGCCCAGGAGTTGCTATGATAACAATAAACAAGAAGAAATGCACCAATGAGAAAAACAACCAATCAGAGCCAAGGAGGAGGGTCTTAGCAATGTCAATTCATGTATCTCCTGCTAAATATACTAATGGCAGAGAAACAACTTACCGTTACAGGAAAATTGTTTATTCACCGTCATCAGTAGCCTTGCTAACTAGCTTGAACATTCACAACAGGCTAGGCTAGCTGCAGCGTAGCACAGAGCAGGAGGGAAAGAGGGGATGAGAGGCCCTACAACAGATTGTGATTGACAGCACTAACTGACTGACTGGTTGTTTCTAGCTAGCGCTGGGAGAAGGCAGAGGATTATCTGTCTCATACATACTGTCACAACACAGTGACAGTTTCAACAAATATGTAGAATATTTTTTTATAAAAGTTAGAAATTAAACAAAAAAATTGGGCAATATTTGATTGTTTAATATATGACAAGGGCCTTAGAGTCACTTGTGGCTACAGAGCTGCAAGTTGCAGACTCCTGATCTAACTGATGGAAATACACCTGAAACTCAAAGTGCAAGAATGTAACTTAATTTTATTAGTAAAATAAAACTGGAATTTGTTATTGGTCCCTTATCGGTCTGTCTCAGCACATATCATCATAAAAACAACTATTTTAGTATTACCTCCTCAGGGGCACTGGCCCCTGTTGGTCACCATCTTGATTCACCCATGGCTGCCCACATTCAGTAGAACTTTCATTATGTGATTTTGTGACGATTCCTCAAATCCTACCTTCACAATTTTTGAATTTGAGACATTTGAACTGCCAGAACCTGAAATATTATTTGGACTAGAGCTGCTGCACTAAATTCCCTTTTTGTTTAAGAGGTGGCTGCATAAGGATTGCTTTATTTCAGTGAAAGTTGTTAGTTTAGTTTATAGTTTTGAGGAGATGAGTGATGGGGGAAGGGTCTGTTCAAGTTGAGAAAAGGCTCAGTCAAACAATGAAAAATGATTGTGATTAATTTGTAATATTAATGCTGCTGAACTATGACCTCTGTGTTACATCACATCAGTGCTGAGCTTTGCTTGGCAGGTTGTTAGTTTGATTACTCCACATAAACCGCAGATATGAGCAAACACTGCCACGTTGGCTTACATGTAAACACACACACTCACACACACCGTGTAGATTAATGGCCCCTCATTTATTTTCCCATCATGCACTCTGTCTCAGTGGCGTCTTCAATCAGTACTAAATGGTCTACATCGCCATCTGCCTGCCAATTGGCATTCATGCAGTTCTCCGGCTCTGCTGTATGTTGTGACCATACATTAAAGCTGCAGTATGTAAATATAACAATATATTATTTTACACATTTGTCACCATGTTGTGACAGTTTAATATGGGACAGTTAATATTTGAAAAGGTCGATCTCCTCCACCTCCTCCTTGTGTTACTGTTGCTGTCTGAAGAAATGCATCTCTCTCGACCAAAAACAACCAATCAGAGCCAGGGGGAGGGTCTTAGCGCTGTCAATCACACTCATGTACTTACCTGCTAACTGGGCTAAACAACCTATTGTTACAGGAAAACTGTTTATCTTCAGTCATCTGTGGCTACATGCTATAGCAGAAAGAAAGGGGGCGAGAGGCAGAGTGATTGGCAGCGCTAAGATCCGCCTCCTGGCTCTGATTGGTTATTTCTAGTTAGCTGAAAAAAAGCAGAGAAGGTAGATTTTTTTTTCTCAGATTAACTATCTCCTACCATTTTGTCACAATACAGTGACAATTTTAACATATATTCAAATAAATATGTTTTTTTATCAAATTTAATATTTTGATTGCTTAGTTAGTTAGTTAGTTAGTTAGTTAGTTAGTTAGTTAGTTAGTTAGTTAGTTAGTTAGTTAGTTAGGTCTGAGCTAAATGTTTAGTTTGGAAAAAAAATTGGGGGGGAAATTAAATGTTTAAATTGAGAAAACAAAGATTTAGTTCGGAACTAAATATTTTATTTTCAACTAAATATTTAGGTACGATGTAAATTGAACTAAACATTTTGTGTAAAAACTAAATATTTAGCTCCAAATTAATTTTTTTTTGGAACTAAATATTAAACTTCTTATTAAATATTTAATTTGAAAGCTGCACATGTATTTCACATGTATTTTGCAAACTAAATGTTTCAAACAAAATAAATACAAAATAAATATTTATTTTGGGAGCTAAATACATAGAAACTAAATGTTTAACTGGTGAATTAAATATTTAGTTTGGAACTCCGAAATTAATAATTGTTTGAATAACATGGTGAAAATACGACTTAAAAAAAATTAACACCCACATCTTTTATGACAGGCGAAATAAATCAAATTGGGTTTTTTTTTTTTTACCCCAGCCCACACTGATGCAATAACATTTAACTGTGATAAATGTTATTAATAATAGTAATCACATCAGCTATGATGCTGAACCAGAGATTCAGTTTGTGGTTCCCATCATTGTTGCTGATGTGGAGGCTGAGCCGAGCGGGTGGGGCCTGGCTCGGTGTAGAGACAGATTGTGCTCACTGACCGGAGACTCCTCCAGCTTTTTATTTATCCAGCCCAAAATCAAACTGCATGTGTGACCCGAGGTCGGCCTGCTGCTGCTGGACCGAAGCTGCAGTCATTTTCCCGATCAGCCACAGATGGATGCTGCTCTGTCCTAAAGGAGGAGGAGGATAAAAAAAATACATTTGCTGGCATTTTCGCAGGAAAGGCATGACTCTTTCTTTATTATAAGGACGACATCTCCGCTGTTAGCAATGCGAAGCGCCTTGTGATTTTCATTTTGCGATCCTGTCAAATAATTATGAACAACGCGCAAGATATGTCGCCCGATTTCGTGTTGATGCGCCTTGTGTCCGCAGCCGAGGAGGACCGCTTGGAGGCAGAAAACGGGAATTTGCCGACGGGAAGAGTGGTGGTTGGGCTAGGGAAGGATGTCCTGGCTCACAGCGGCGTTAAATCGGCTTTGGATATCAGCCGAGATCCGACGGAGACGGCGGGGCTGGAGCATCCCAGCAGCCTCCTGAACAAAGGCCAGCCGAGCAGCGACACCACGGCGGCACCTGACAGCGGGGGGACGGAGGGCCGGGCCCCGCAGAGCTCCATGGACCCCCAGGGGTTCGACTTTGTCCCCAGCCCTGGGCTGCGACCACAGCTGCTTGTCTTCTCCAATATAATGCGCAACGGAGATGGGATTTTGGATTTAGACAGTCGGGATGCGCTGGAACTGGGCCCAGCTGTTAACAACAACAACAACACCCCGAGTCCTGGAGACGTCGAGCGGCACCACGACCTGCTGGACCAGAGACCATCAACCTTGCAATCTTCCGCCGATTCATCTGCGGAGAGTCCGGGATCTGCCGAGTTGTGCCACCGACATCGATTCATCACCAACCCCCACAACTGGCCCCTATTATCGGACAGATCCGGACCCCTTCCCGGAAGCGACACTAGGGGCCAAGAGGACGCCGTGTTTGAGTTGGCAAGACGGTTTGGTGAGCTGGGGGTCGGAGCGGTACCCAGGATGCTGTTTAAAGGAGCTGAGCTGCCGCAGTGCTCCTGTCAGGGCGCACAGGGTTCGGTAGATGGACAAGCAGAACCAAGAGACGATCCAACGGAGACCAGTGATGCCCTTTTGGTCCTGGAGGGGCTGGGAAGTAGGGGCATTAATGGCTTGGGTATGGAGGAGTGTCCGGAGGTTGGGTTGGATGATGAAAACGGACATGGTGAGTTTTTACTCAAAAGGAAACGGGAAATAATCCATAAGATGTCTGGGACTTTCTCCATCAGCAGCTTCCAAGTGGAACTGAGAACACAGATCGAAAAGATGGGCCTGCCGACGACCCAAGCAGGTTCTGAAGGTTCCGTTCAGGTTTTAGCCAAGTCATCGACACCTGCCCAGAACTCACCTTGGACCACCACGCCAAACCCAAGCCAAGCTTCTACGCCCAGAAGAGCGAAGCGGTGCACCAGTGCGCCCCGGACTCCCACGTACCGGGCTGCAGGTGGAGAGAAGACGTTCAAAGTTCCGGGGAAGTCCAAAAAGAACTCGTTAAAGACCCGATTGAGTAAACTGTTCCGGACTAAAAGCTGCAGTGGGTCGAGTCACATACTGGACAAGAGACCCTCGGTGTCTTATTCAGTGTCCTCAGCCATGAGTCTGGTGGACATGGAAGGTGGATCTGGAGCCGAGCAGGATGCCGACAGGTGGGAAACTTTTGACATACTTTATAATTAAATCAGATTATTGGAATCTTATTTTTAATCACTGGTAATAACAGAAACAACACATGTCCAAAGACATGTCCAAAGACATTTGTTGTCCAAAGACATGAGCTTTCATGTTTTATCCAGTTTTCACTCCACACCGTTGTTTAATTTTAAGCAGTTGCTGAGGAAACCTGAAACTGCTGCTGCAACTAGTTGTTGCTAGGCAACCAAAGAGTGAGTGAGATGCTAGGCAACCAAAGAGTGAGTGAGATGCTAGGCAACCAAAGAGTGAGTGAGTTAGTTCATTCTGCCAACTTAACTTTACTAGCCATGAGAGTTCGAGCAGCTCTTTCCTTTGTTTACATCTCCCAGAATACTGTGTGGTTCTGGATTGGAATTCAGTGAAATTATTGGTTATTGATCACGTGTCTTATCAACATCTTGTTATTGATTTATTGTCCAGCCCTATACAGAGTAGTCTTCAGTTCAGAAAATGAGACTTTATTCTTTTAAATAAAACATAACGGAAGAACCCAAATTAAACATAACAGGTTTTACAAAATTGGAGCCTGAAACATAGGGACACGGAAACACATTTAAGGTTTGTAGTGATTATAGATTTAGATGTAACACATAACACTGTGCAAAAGACTGGAGTCATCTTATTTCAGTTATTTACACTTTTACTTGAAATTTCAGAAGTTTAAAGAAGTTTTACACAGGAAGTAAAGCTAGAAGAAGACGGTGACATACAAACTTCTATATACTTAAAAAGGACATTTGAAGCATTTCTGGCTAATGTAGCTTTATGATATAAACATAGAGTAGTATACAAAGCAAAAACATGATTAAATTAATCTAAGAGTGATAAATCGATAATTTAAATAATTGTCAACTAATTTAGTAATATGTTAATTGGAGTATACTCAATAAAGGCAATTTGCTGAAAAACAACAACAACAACAAATTCACCATAATAAAATAGTAATTAAGTCAAATTTGTGCAAAATATATATGTATATTGCATTTAATTAAGATGAAACCTTCCTTGTCTGTTCTACCCAAAACTCCTCAAGTTTTAGCTTCACCTGGTTCAAATTCACTAAAGAAATGCTATGCTATTACATTTTAAGCATTAAGATGTTTATTTTCTTATAAAAAAAAACAACAAAAAAACAATTTAATTATTTGTTTATTGAAAAACAAAGTTCCGGGAACTTGAAATATAGGCGGTGTATCTTATTTTCCCCACTGTGAAAACCAACGTAAACCAGCAAATTTCCTCAGTTTTTACAGATCTTTCCAACATTTTACTGTCATGTCCTTCTGTTTCTCCCGTGTCGATGGCTGATGTGCAGCCACAGGGAACCCAGACTGACCAGGGCTCACAGTGCCTTCTCCCCTGCCTCTCTCTCTGCCTCCCTCTCTACCTCCCTCTCGACTTTCACTGGTAAGAAGTACTTCATAAATTTCAATACTTAACTTATAGAAAAGTTATTGTAAAATGATGCAATAATGCCCCTGAAAAAGTTTATAATTTATTTTTATGCTTCTGCAGGGATCCATCAAGAACAGAGATCAATCTGTGTTTGTTGTCAATCTAGGTGCACATTAGTGCACATGTAGTGGCGCTATTTGACATTTTGAAAAAAGTGTTGCTTAATGGAAACACTTTCAAAAAGTCTCTCATTTTTTGTGGTAGCTTGGCCATAGAGAAATTGGTTTATTTGCATCACACAGTCACATCAACAACTGGATGTTTCCACTGGAGCAAACCAAAGAAGCAAAGAAGACGACAGGAAGTAGTTAGAGGATAATGACAAATCGGGTGAACAAACTTATTCGCCTGTGATTTTAATTGCGTTTTGATTTAATGGAAACACTGCAATTGCAGAATTTGACATCATCAGCAAATAGACACAGTTTTGCACACATTTGTAAAAGAAACAGACTTAATGAGAGAATTGAAAGTTACCCTCTAAACACTAATGCTAGATGTGAAAACATGAAAGTTTCAGAAATTATATTTTCACATGCTAGTCTGCAGAAGGAGAGAAAATTAATCGAAGACCTATCACGGATCAAATTGGAATATAATGTAGTTATTGTTTAAAATTATGAAGAAATATTAACAACCAAACACCCCTCTATCAATTTTATTGGTTAATCCAATTTTCTGCTTATGAAGATTTAACTTTTAGAAAATCTGAATTTTTTTTCCAACTCATTGGGTTTCCATAATTTGGAATGATGTCAGTCAATCCATCTTGTTTTACAGATTGTAGTTAGTTGAACTTTCCACAAGGAAAGATGAAAGTAAAAGCAATTTAAAAAAAATAATTATTTCATATTTAATTTAATTTCTCTTCATTTTCTGCTTTCTTCCTAAGAAAGCAAAAAAAAGAAGAAGAAGAAAAAAGAAAAACTCAACATTGATTAAAACTGGATTTGGATTTTTTAAGTGCGATCAGCCAGCCCTACTTGAGTTTAATGTTCCTCTTAGAAACTCGCTTTCAGGACTCAGTTTGGATAGTTTCTTTTAGTGTGCTGACGGGATAAAATAATGCTGAGAGGAGGAATCAAACACACAACAAATAAAAATCAAATATTTAAGACCAGTCCACTTGGGAATCAGAAGCCGAATCTGCAACAAATCCAACAATGCATAATCTAGGACATAATATAGATACGAATCACCGCAGCCTTTAGCTGACCTGATCATTTCCCCGCTGCAGCTGGTGCATAAGGATTTAGGACAGATCTAAAAGTGATGAGGAAGCTTGTCGCTCAGCATAAAAAGCTATTTGCTCTCTGCTTGCTTCAGTATCAACGTGCTGTTACTTTATATTCATGTTTCAGCTGAGTGTTTCTGTGTATTAATCAAAACTTCTTTCATCATTAATGTATTCTTTATTCAAACTTTTATCCGTGCTCATCTACAGCACTGAGTAATGTGAAATTACTCAGTTCTCTCGGAATCTGTTTAATTAAATAAAAATATTGTGTGTTTAGTTTGTTGATTTAACAGGTAAAAATAATAATAATAATAACAAAGTGTTTACAATTCTAAAAAAAATACTAAAAATATTATGGCACCCATTTTCAGCTTGACATTTTTGGCAACCCATACAAAAGGTTGGACACTACAGCTCTAGATCAGGGGTCACCAACTCCAGTCCTCAAGGGCTACCATCCTGCAACTTTTAGATTCACCTCTGCTCCAAAACGTCTCACCAGCATTCATTCCTCTCTGCAATAGGCTGGAAACGAGCAGTTTATTTGATCCAGGTGTGTTTGAGCAGAGACGCATCTAAAAGTTACAGGATGGTAGCCCTCGAGGACTGGAGTTGGTGACCCCTGCTCTAGATGATGTCCTGAAGCAGTGCATTCTGGGAATCCAGACCAGCTTGAGTTAAGGTTCAATGATTGGTCTTATAACGATGTTTTCCAACCTAAGGCATTATTTCCAGACGCTGGTAAAATGAGATAAATGGAAGGCTATGGAGCTATATTGGGGCCATAAAGTTTGTTCAAAATAAAATAAAACTGAAAAAAAGTTTTGAAACTGAAATTATTTTGAAACTGAAAAAAATATATATAATGAAGACCAAGATTGTGAATCATGAAATTGCAAGTCTTATGAGCTAATGCTAAACCGAGCTAACCTGTAGAGAATAATAATGGATGAGATTACATTTGATTGGTTTTACTGCTCCTATCAGTTGACTTTACAGCCAGGAAACCCTAAATTTCCTGGCTATAAAGCCGTCTACAACAACCAAAAGTTCACTGAGGTAAACTCAGTTTGAATCATTTCGATTAGTCTGTTCTTTATTGGAGTGGTTTGAGCTAATTCACTCAGTGAAGTTTCCAGTAAACATCCTGCCTGGTTCTGCTTTAAGAGGCTATAATGGACAAACACCAACATTAATTCTCTGATCTGTTTTTCCTGTTTCCTGCCCCTGTTTGTTTCTAAGCTTTTCCTCCCATTTGCCACTTTGTGTCCCCAGGCGAAACAGTTTCTCTAGTGGATGTGGATATTTCTCTACGAGGGTCGAACACGCCGCATCCTCCAACTCCTCCACGCCGAAGCCTCAGTCTGTTGGGTAAACCTTTTTTTTTTTTTTTATCCATGCAGTAGTCATTCCAAATCAAATAATAAAAAAGGCTTAATTGAAAGATCTGTATTTTAAAAAGAGGAAGCCCAGACAGTTGTGTGTGGGGTGCCTTTTATTAAGTTACATAGTAAAAAAAATTGAGAGCAATAATTTGGTTTATTTAGTCATAAAGAAAAAATGTAGATGTTCATTTTTTAAAGTCATATTTTCACCATGTATTTCATAAATATCTGAATTCCAAACTAAATATTTGGTTCACCAGCTAAATATTTAGCTTACAAAACAAATATTTAGTACCCAAAGAAATACTTAACATGGAGCTAAATATTTAAGTTTCAAACTAAATATTTAATTTGAAAGCTAAATATTTAGTTTACAAACTAAACATTTAATTTACAAACCAGTCATTTAAAAACTTAATATTTAGCTGGTGAGTTAAATATTTAGTTTGGAAATTTAGCATTTATAAATGTAGGAATAATATACTCAAAATATGACTTTGAGAAATGAACACCTACATTTTTTAAATTACTAAATAAACCAAATTATTGTTGTTCATTTTTTGCTGTGTAATGGTACAAATAGCACCCCATAGTTTTCATTTTAATCTTTCTATTTCTACCAAAATCAAATTCAAAACTACTTTATTGATCCCAAAATGAAATTAAACATTAGTATGGCATGACATTAAATAAATAGACGTCAGCCCATCATTTATCCCGTCACTTAATTTATATACAGGGCGGCCTTACCAGTTGGTGGCGGTAGTGTTTCCTTTATCTTTTTTGCCAACAAAGAAGGGTCACTGCGCATGCGCAAACAACGGCGATAAGTCTAGCTACGAGTGTCGTCCGATTTTTAGCCCTCGGTTTTTCTCTTAAACTTAAAAATAAGTGAAGGAGCTGGAGCAAGTAAGAAAACAAAAACTTTTCACATTCATGAGGAATTAAATATATAAAGAAGTCTCACTATATGAATAAATAAATATATGTTTTTGCATTTTTGTAGTAAATAGATAATTTTGACTTGGTTAGTTTTTATAAGTAGTTCGTATCGTATCAAATAGCATGCGGGCTGCTTGTTCTCTTTGAGAGCATGGAAACATCTTAGTCTGTTCAGTCCGTCATGTGAGAATGGACAAACTGTGGCACAACCAGGATCATCTATCTAAACCAGGGGTTCCCAAACTTTTTCCTGTGAGGGCCACATAACTTTCCCCTTCTCTGGTGGCGGCCGGAGACAGTTTGTAACAGAAAAAGTGTGACGATTGCAGGAGGCTTAAATGTAAAAATGTATTGTTTTCCAGAAAGCACAATCAAATAACCCTCTCTGGGTTCTTCACAGAACAAGTCAGGAAATAAATAACACTATTAATGAAATAAATAATAACCAAATAACCCTCTCTGGGTTCTTCACAGAAAAAATCCAGGAAGGATTATAGTCCGTATTTTCCGAACTATGAGCGACACCGGACTATAAACCACAACCCCAAAGTTTTTTTTTTGTTTTTTTTTAAAGAAAACCAGTAAACATACACATATAAACCGCAGATATCTCTGCCGCTCCAGGTTTTCCGCGATGGAGCAGCAGCAGAGGGGGCGGACACCCAAAATTTGAGTCATAACAGGTCAATTGAATATCACATTTATTACGGTTGAAAAATAAAAAGTTGCCAAGTTTAGATTTAACTGAACTGATTACGGTAGTTTCCGAACAGTAACTGTAACAGTAAAAGTGCTGATCCTCTGCTACTAGCATGTACTAAATGAAGATGGGCGCTTTCTTCTGCTTCTTCTTCTGCTGCTGCTTCTTCTTCTGCTGCTGCTACTGCCATCTACTGGATCCTAATATCTATTCCTCAAATTCTCATAATGATCCCAGTATTATTTAAAAAAAAAACGAAAAATCTTCTTTTCCCCCTCAATGTGATTTAACTGATCAACAACATTCTCAAATTTCAATTCCCTATTAAAACCTAATTCCGTTTTAATGGCCACTTTCTTCTTTTATTTCCAATTTTGACTTCCAATGATTCTAAAGAGCCCCCTGGTGGTTGAAGAAAAATCCTCATATAAGCTGCTTGTAGTCCGGAAAATACGGTATATGAAAAAAAATCTGAATGCTCAGGGGGCTGGACCAAATGTGGAGGCGGGCTGGATCCGGCCGTGAGCCGTAGTTTGGGGACCACTGATCCAAACTGACAGGCTAGACATTAACTGTAGAAGAGCTGCTGGTAATATAAAGAAGGCACCTCCTTTCTTTTCTTTTCCTGATGTCGACTGCTGTTGTTTTTCTTCATTTTTTCCCACTTTGCTGTCTTTTTATCCCCTTCCCTGATCTTTTCCTGTTGTCATTCCTTCAGATGACATAGCGGGGCCTCAACCGGGGCCTTTCCTAGTTAGTATTGTGGGCGCCTCCCTGCAGTCTCTCCCTCTTCCTCACCCTCCTCCTCCTCCTCCCTCCCACTCCACCATTCAGCACAGTCTCAGCCTCAATGGTAAGACGTCTATGATGGAATATGCAGAAAATGTACAGTTGAAACCAGACGTTTATATACATATATATATATATATATATATATATATATATATATATATATATATATATATATATATATATATATATATATATATATATATATGTGTGTATAAACCTCCCCCTTTTTCTGTCTGTCTGAAGAAAAGCTGAAACGATTAATTGATTATTCAAATAGCCATCAACCGATGTAGTAATTGATTAATTGTTCATTGGAGTATATATGCTCTAAAAACGTCACAAGCAGAAAAAATAATAGAGCAGTAATTAAAACAAAATTGTAAAAAAAATTTATATATTTTATTTTACATTAAAGATTAAAAAATGTGTCATTGTTTTAGCTTCACCTGACACAAATTCTGTAAAACTTAAGCACCTTTTACTATTCAATTATCAATCTGTTAATCCAAACATAATCAGCAGATTATCTTTACATTGTATTTACGTGATATCAAGCAGAAAGTGCAGATGCAACCTTTGCTACAAATGATTAATCAGTCACTAAAAAATGCTATGCTATTGGATTTTAGGCAACGTAACATTTATTTAATCATTTAAAAAGTAATTTATTTGTCATTTTCCATCTTTTAATGTTTTTCCAATGTATTAAAAAAGGATTAAATGTTTAAAATCTGGAGATTGTGCCAATTTTCAATCAGTTAATCAACAGAAATATCGATAACTGAAATAATCATTAGTTGAAGGCATGGTCTGAAGTTAAGTCTCCTGCTTTAGGTTGGTTAGAATCACAAAATAATTACTTTTTGCTAAATTCCACAATAACGATAGAAAGAATATGTTAAAGATTTATTTATCAATGTATTCTAAATCTGCAGAATGTGTTAACTTTTAAATTGATTAATTGATTAGTAAAATGATTATTAGTTGCGAGCCTCGTATGAAGTTAAACTTCTTTTGTTTTAGGTCAAATAAAGCTGCGACAATTATTTATTTTTGCTAGATGCCATAATAACAATAGATATAATAGAATATGTTCCAAATTTATTAATTTATCCAAAAATCTGACACTTATGGATCATGTGTCTTTGTATCCATTGCATGTAAACCTTAACATGCCTCATTTTCTACGTTCTCTGACTCAGATGCCTTTTTCCGGGCTCTTCCTCATTCGAATCCTTTGCCGTCGGGCGGCGCTCCACCAACGAGACGGACTGCTCCTCCGGTGCTGTGTGCGCTGCGGCGATCCGAAGCCAGCAACTTCACAGCCAGTCTGAGAGAGCTGGAGAAGGTCAGGCTTTTTGTCATTCGGCAGCACACAAACTAGAACTGGACTTCTTCAGTGCAGCTGTTCTGGGAAGGCCTCAGGTTTATTAAAGAACCTTTGAGAACAAACAGCAACAGGAATCCCAGAAACACATAAGCAGGTCAGGGTGGAAGCCGAGGAAAGGTTTAAGCTTTGAACATCTTTTTGTCGTCATAAAACTTAAAATTTCTCGCAACCAAATTATGGTTAAAATATCAAAAGGTGGATAATGGGGGGCAACTTGGATAAAATAAAAAAATTCCTGGAAAAATTCACACTTTTTGAGATTAATCTAAATCAGTGGTTCTTAACCTTTTTTGAGGTACCGAACCCCCCAGTTGCATATGCGCATTCACTGAACCCTTCTTATTCCAACCCCCCCACTCCCCTCTGACATACAAAATGCGTTGCGGTATTCTGATTCTGTAATGTAATTATATTAGCTGTGTTACCACCCCCACGCCACTAGAGGCAGTAGCAACCCCGAAAAGATGCGACTCTGGAGCAGATTTAGACTATAGAATTTGGTAAAAACGGTGAGTTTTGCAGAAGTTCAAATCC